>NC_060283.1:45636997-45931923 GCF_021613505.1 Equus quagga | reverse complement strand
GAGCTGGCCGGCCCCTGGGCGGCCGCGGCGGGGGCGGCGGCGGCTCGGGCTCCGGCGGCTCGGGCTCGGCTGGGGGCTGCGCTGGCGCGGCGGCTCCGCGGGGTCCCCCTCGCGCCCGGCTCGGCTCCCTTTATCGCGCTCCTCCGCGATGGCGGCGGCGGCGGCGACGGACAAACATCTCACTGCGCAGGCCGAACGTCCTCCTCCTCCTCCTTCTCCTCCTCCGCCTCAGCGAGACGAGATCCGGCCCAGAGGGTGGAGGGGGGAGGAGGGAGGGAGGAGAGCCGTAGAGTGGAGAGATTGGGGGGAGGGGGGGGGGGGGGGGCGGGAGGGGAGACGGGCGGCCGCGGCGGGGACGCTCAGATCTCGCGAGAAGACGCCGAGAGCGCGGCCCCGGGCGGGGCGGGGCGAAGCCGGGGAGCGGGAGGGGACCACGGGAGGGGAGGAAGGGAACGGGGAGTTGGGGAAGTGGGCGGGGCCAGCGGGGCGGGGAGGTGGGAAAGGGGCGGGGCTGAGGGCGGGAGGAGTAAACTGCCTTTTTGAAAGGGGAGCTCTGGAGACCGGCTCTGGGCGGAGGTGGCAGCCGATTGGTGGAGAGCGGAGCGGGGGCGGGGGGGGGGGGGGGGCGGGGGCGGGGGGGGGGGGGGGGGGGGGGAAGTTCGGAGAGCTGGACTGTAGTGGGCTGGGTCCGGCTGGGCTGGGCTGGCACGCAAGGAGGCTAGTCTCGGGGAGGAGCGTGGGGTGCGAGATGGATAACCACGTCCCAGAACAGGTTCTTATGTTTTTCTAGGGCATGTGGACTAGGGGTGGGTACTTGAGCAGAAGCCAGAAAGTTGAAAGAAAAGTTTTGTGCTGGAGTTACCTGTCAGAAATTAGGGTCCTGTATGCTTAACAAGGTATTCAGGTTGGATGTGCACCACCTGCCTGAGGACTGAGGTGCAGATGGTAATCCACAAAATTTTCTTAAACTGCGGGCGCTTCAGGACCTCTTGATTCACTGATATATTCTGGGGGACCCAGGACTAATTCTTGTTAAAAATCTCTTTTTCGTTACCATTGAACAAAAATGAGAACTTCTTTTATGTAATGCAATATTTTGGTAAATGGTGTTAAATAGACGATGGGATGATAAAGAGCTATCTTTAACCTGCCAAATCATTTTTACCATTACCAAGAGTATTGTAGATTTTGAAAGCCAAAATTATTGTTGTTGATTCCAGTTTGCTGTAAATTTAGAATTTTTTTTCTGTCATTATAGTCAAAAGGTCTAGTTTGATTCATCAGTTTTGGTTTCTATTTATTATGAATTGTACTTCCTAATTTACATCTTTGCCCTATTTGGATTTCTGACTCTGCAGAGGAATATGTGGGTTCTCACTTGAGTTTGTAATGTTTTAAATATGATGGATATGTACACTCAAGAGCTAGAGTTTTAATGCTTTATTTATTTAAATACTTTTTAAAGCTGGGGTTTAGTACTTTCTTATAGCATTTGGAAGCTGGGGATTTTTATACTTTTTAAAAAGAAGTAAACTGAAATATACTCTTTTATTTGTTTACTATAAGGTTGAATTTGCCATAAATTAACTTAATCCTGATGACTAAATTTGAGTGTTGTGTTTTCATCCTTTACTTGATTGAAATGTTCCATGGGAAATATCACATTTTCTCATTTTGTTTCCTGGTATTTGCTAATCAAAACACGAGCTTAAGGGGCCGGTCCTGTGGCTGAGTGGTTAAGTTGCTGCGCTCTGCTTCCCAGGCCCAGGGTTTCGCAGGTTCGTGTTCCTAGGCGTGGACATGGCAGCGCTCATCAAGCCATGCTGAGGCGGCATCCCACATGCCACAACTAGAAGGACCCATAACTAAAAAAATACACAACTATGTACTGGGGGGCTTTGGGAGAAAAAGGAAAAATAAAATCTTTAAAAAAAAAAAAAAAAAACCTATAGGTTTTTGGCAACATTGGTAATCAGATACAGGCAAAAATAACAACAAAAACAAAATAAATGAGATACTAAAAAAAAAACACGAGCTTGGGGCTGGCCCCGTGGCCGAGCGGTTAAGTTCGCGCGCTCCGCTGCAGGCGGCCCAGTGTTTCGTTGGTTCGAATCCTGGGCGCGGACATGACACTGCTCATCAAACCACGCTGAGGCAGCGTCCCACATGCCACAACTAGCAGGACCCACAACAAAGAATATACAACTATGTACCGGGGGGCTTTGGGAAGAAAAAGGAAAAAATAAAATCTTTAAAAAAAAAAATAAATAAAAAAAAAAACAAAAAAAAAAAACACGAGCTTAAGAAACAAGGATGTTGCTTGAAGCAATATCTGTGTAAATACTCAAGCTAAAAATAGGTCATCCAGAACTGGGTTGATAAGGTAGAATTGGGAAGGGCTCTGATTTAAATATAAGAGGAGTCTTGGATAGGAGTTTATAATCTGTATGCTGATTGAACCTCCATTTTCATAATCATTAGAATATAATAACAACCAATGTTTTTCTACTGGTTGTGCTGTCGTATGGCCCAGTTTCTTTGTAATATAAGAATATATGTTCTGGAGCCAGTTCTACCACTTTACTCCCTGTGTTATGTGGCTTTTGTGGGCAAAGACTTGACTACTGGTGCCTAGAATTCTTCAGTGTAAAATGGGGATAAAAATAATACTTCCTCCTTAGGTTACTATGAAATTTAGATGATTAATATATTCTTAAAAGCCCTGAAGCAGGGGCCAGCCCCGCGGCCAAGTGGTTAAGCTCGCACGCTCTGCTTCTATGGCCCAGGGTATCGCCAGTTTGAATCCTGGGCACAGACATGGCACGGCTCATCAAGCCATGCTGAGGCAGCATCCCACATGCCACAACTAGAAGGACCCACAACTAAAAATACACAACTATGTAGCAGGGGGCTTTGGGAGAAAAAGGAAAAAGAAAATCTTAAAAAAAAGCCCTTAAGGAGGCCAGCCCAGTGTCATAGTGGTTAAGTTCGCACACTCCACTTCAGAGGCCCCAGGGTTTGTGGATTCAGATCCTGGGCGCAGACCTACACACTGCTCATCAAGCCGTGCTGTGGCAGCCTCCCACATACAAAAACAGAGGAAGATTGGCACAGATGTTAGCTCAGCAACAATCTTCCTCGCCAAAAGAAAAAAGCCCTGAGAGCAGTGCTCAGCACAGAACAGCCACTCAACACCTGTTGGCTATTATTACCATGAGTAATTAAGGCCGAGCTTATACTAACTTTGTTTATCCAATATGTAGGTTTCTAAGAACACTTGTATGTTTTTATAAAATGAATAAAACTAAGCTACTCTCCAACACTTAAATTTCACAAACCAATCAAATATTTCTTTAAAAAACTAGGAACCAATATAGGATTGGCCACTTTATTTTGGCAACTAAGGGCATTCAAAAGGAATAACTACCATAGACTAGCATCATTATCTTTCTTAAAAAAATATTTTAACCACAGAAATGGGGGAGGTCAATCTTTGAAGAAAGGACAATCCTTTAAATTGGTTAATTCAGCCCTATGAAGAACAATGCGTGGAGCTGATTTTTCTCCTTTCACTGTGAACCTGAGAGATCATCATGGGCCAGCATTTAGCAACCCCTTGCATTATGGCATATTTCCAAGTAATTGTGAAGCATATAATCATCCTTCATTTGTTATGTGGACTCAGATTTTTACATGTTGGTTTTGCTTAAGCAAAATTTAACTGCACTTAAAAGAATCATTATCAACTGTGTCTTCTGTTAGGTTTTTAATCACGATGACCCAGAAAAACTCTTCAGAATGACTTTATCTGCCACTACCATTAAGAAATCTACGGCTCACTTATTTGCTCGTTTATTCAAGAAATATTTATGTAATGGCTGCTATATGGCAGGCACTAAGGTGAATAAGACAGCTGGGACCTGCCATCACAGGACGTAGGGTCCTTTTTCACGTTTCAAAATTTGGGAACCACAGACCCAAGTTAGATTAGCAACAACTTCCTATACACGCCAGTGCAGAAATCAGAGATTTTCCTTCCTAGGAAACGAGCATCCTCAAAATGTATATGAAAGACTCTCTACAACAGCAGTAGACTATTCTTCTCTGCCCACTGCTATTCCCTGATTTGCAGATAGCAAATGAACTTTCAGGATGCTAGTTTTTCTGCCAGCTGCCACCTGATCTAGCAGAGAAAACAGTGCTGGAATAGGAACTCACTAGATCTTGCATGCTTGGCGGTTGGTATCCCTACTTATGCTGACTGAGTCCTGACACAGGAGAACAGTGGCCCCGTTTCCATTTATTCGCGTGGAGCACGTGCAGTCAGAGAAGCCAGAGGCTCAGTGGGCCAGCCCCTTTTCTACATCTCGGTCTAGAAAGAGACGGCACACACTGTGAGAAGCCAGTGAAAGGGGACAGCCTTCTCTTGGCCATGAGTTTCTGGGCATCCGGGATACCAAACTACTTTAATCACTGTATCAGACCTGCTGATTTGATTGTGCAGATATTGGTTATTAAAACAGCTGACAGCCTGCCAGTTCAGTTAGAAAGACCTGTTCAATGGTTTTGAAGAGACAACGACTGTATTCAGGAAAGGTGTATGTTTTTCAAATGGCAAGGGGAAGATTTATGGATATGACATCACTTCCTTGAAAGTAAGGTCTAGATCTGCTACTTTTTCCCCTGTCTCCACCAGGCAACTAGTAAGTATTGTAGGCCATTGGATTTGTAATATTCAGAGAGTAGCATTGGTATGTGCTCTAAAGATGACATGTTACAGGAGTATCCCATTGAGAACATAGCCACAGATACTTACAAATATGAAACCTGTAGGTGGTCTTCATACACATTTTCCACTTTGTCCTTACTCATTTCTTTATATATATATATCATTGAGACAGGAAGCATATGAGACATATGGGCATATAAGACAAGTTGTGTCCTGAATTAAAGAAAAATCTGAAATGTCTATTATAGCATCAAAATCCATCTCAATTTTTCATCCCATTGTCATGCTAAATAAAATCATCTCACTGGCAGGTCTGGAAACTTTCTAGTTGGCCTGGACAGTGTTCTGTTTATTCCATGTTTATCCAATAATATTTTGGAAATAAAAATATCTATATATGTAACCATCTAATTTAACAGAATATAAATTCTCAATTAAAAACTGTAGTCATTGTGAGGTCAGCCTGGTGGCATAGTGCTTGAGTTTGCACACTCTGGTTTGGCGACCTGGGGTTCACAGGTTCAGATCCTGGGCACAGACCTACACACTGCTCATCAAACCATGCTGTGGTAGCATCCCACATGCAAAGTAGAGGAAGATTGGCACAGATGTTAGCTCAGTGACAATCTTCCTCAAGCAAAAAGAGGAAGGTTGGGCAACAGATGGTAGCTCAGAGCCAATATTCCTCACCAAAAAAAAAAAAAATGAATTATAGACATTACATTCATGTAATTTTATTTTGAAGGAAAAGAATTTCCCCTTATTGATAAGAGTAACTCTATCAAGAAACCTTGAGGGGACAATTACGAATATGTTTTCATTCTTGACAAGTAAAGTATATGTTGAAATTTATAATTCATCAGCTCTGTCTTTGTGAAGTAAGTTAATTTTGGAGTTGAGATAAAGCATGATTCTAAAGAGCTATAAAAGTAAATAGTCTAAATCTTATGCTAGAATTAGTAATTGTATGAATTATAAATACAACAGTCAGCAAATGTAATAAAATACATTATCTTTAAACTTATTCAATAACCTGTTTGTCTTTAGTTTGCAGTAAAACTGTATTCTTTATTCTTATATCTCGAACTAGTGAAAATCAAAATCTGAGTAAAGCAAAGGAGTGCTGGTAGAGATGAAGAATAACCTTTAAGAGACTAACAAATAAGAAAAAAGTTGTTGGGGCCAATTTCTAGCCCCAAATTGATGTAATGAATTAATTCCTAAGGTTAAGCTGGATTTGAACTTACAGCTTTCTGAATCTTCTAGTTCTTGAGTGGCTGGTCCTTGGTCAGAAGACCCATCGAATGAGCGGTTCTCAGAAAGGGACAACATGGACACCTCGTTAAGATGAAACCAGCAGCTTTATATCTAACCCAGTTAAAAACCTTTTACAGAATTTTCATTTATGAGACCTTTAGAGATGGTACTTCTCCGCTCCTGAAATCTTTGTTGAGAAGTGCTTATCCCTACATGAACCTTCATCTTTTGGGAATAGTCACTTTAGGTGCTTGTATTGTCGAGGCAGTTTCCCATTCTTTTATTAATTATTATAGCGACACTTGTCCTGTTTTGGGAGGTGGTGCTTCCTATTAGCACCCTGATTTCTTGTTTTAAAGGATTCACCCATTGAGTGTGGTCTTGGTGGGGAGTGGTGTCCACTTCCCATCACAAGAGCCGAAAGGGGCCAATCCTCCCTCTCCGCTCCCCGGCTCAGCCTGGAGATGTATAATGTCGACTCAGGCAATCAGACCGTCTCCTAGAAACTCTTCAGTAGGTGCCTGAAGGACACAGGGACAGTTAGTGGGCAGGCAAGCAGTGGCAGTGAGTAGCCTAGGTTCTTCCCCCTGAAAGACTTTAGCTGTCATTCCTGCTCTTCAACTTTCCAGCAGTCCCCTGCTTCCTGCTTGTTCTCCAATCCTGGTGCTCCCACCTCCCTTCATTTCTGTGACTCCAAACATGCCTTCCCTAAATTCCATTTCTTCTTAAAATAGGCAAAGTTTGTTTCCGCTGTCTTATCACTCAGGGTCCCGGCAGGAAACAGATGGCTTGCTCAAACAGGGAAATAGAGGCGAGTTTAATTCAGGGACTATTTACAGAAGTGTGGGCTGAGTTAGGGAGTGATCAAGGGATGATGAAGCATCTCAAGACTAGCAACACTAAGGAGCCTTGCCCTACTTCTAGGCTAGAAGGGCCAAGAGGAGAAGTGGCCACCAGAACCTGGAGAGAGAATTCTCTCTGTAGCTATGGGAAAGGGCTGCCTGACAAACTGAGGCCTTTGGAGAGGACCCAAGCTACTGGCTCAGTAGGGAGACAGCCAGGGGACAAAATATGCCGGCCTCGCTTTTCTCCTCTCAGGCTGGGGCTGATGCCTCCTATTGGATGAACCTAACTGGAAGCCAGAAGGCAAGGGAGCCCAGAGATGGAGACCATAGAGGGCAGCCTTCCAAGAGACAGAGCAGAGTGAAGAGGGCGGGAGAATAGATCTGGAAAGGCAAACCAGGAATATCCACGTAGAGGGCTTGCAAACAAGTCTTTTAACTGATAGAAGTAAAATAAACAGGGGCCAGGTCTGTGGCTTAGTGGTTAAGTTTTCATGCTCAGCTTCAGGGCAGCCTGGGGTTCACAGGGTCGGATCCTGGCACAGACCTACACACCACTCATCAAGCCATGCTATAGCAGCGTCCCACATACAAAAGAGAGGAAGACTGGCACAGATGTTAGCTCAGGGACAATCTTCCTCAAGCCAAAAGAGGAAGGTTGGCAACAAAATGTTAGCTCAGGGCCAGTCTTCCTCACCAAAAAAAAAAAAAAAGTAAAATATACATTTATATTAACTTTTTTAAATTTGTCTCATATAGTTGTAGAGTCTGTACACTGTAGGAAGGTGCCTAGCTGAGAAGGTTAATGGAGGTTGATGTCTAAGGCATGTGCCCTGGCAAGTGCTGTCATTTCCTGAAAGAAGGAGCACCTGTTTCCTTAATCAAAGATGCCACCTGCCCTCTCAGCTGTGAAGATACAGGGCTGGATTTCTCTGGGTGGTGGGGAGACCCTTTTGCTTTTTTTAATTTGCATGAAAACCATCATATAGACTAGGAGTGGCTGTGCATTGCCAGTACACTAACATTTTAAATTATGAAATAATACAGCACCAAGGTTAAGAGTGCCAACTCTGAAATCAGACTACCTAGTTTCTAATCGGAGTTCCGCAATGTATCAAGTGATCCCCATTTATTCTCGTCGGTATAATCAGCTTAATAACAGTGCCAACTTCACAAGGCTAGTGTGAAGATCAAATGAAATAGGTAATGTGTTTAGTACAAGAGCTGGCAGGTAGTTTGAACCCAAGGAATATTAGCAATTATTTTACAGTTAATTCCAACACCATTTTTGACTCTTCAGTCTAGGTTCGGTAAAATGACAAACAAGTGTTTGCATGTTTCTGCATTCATGCAGCCACTACAACATCCAGTTTGCTCAATCTATTCCCCAATGCCCAGTTCCATCACCCCTTAGGCGGTGGCCTCCCCATCATCCAGATCTGGTACCCACACTTCCGTCCTTTCGATCACTTCTCTTTCCAATCAGCATTCATCTTCCCTGCGACTTTTCTTCTTTTCTCCTATTCACTAGCTGTCTCTTATCTGTGGAGGAAGTTCTCGAGTTATCTGCCCTCCCAGGAGGCTCAGGAGGAGCAAGACTCCTAAAAACAACTGAAAAGAAGAAATAATGGCAGAAACTCTACTTTGACTTTCAAACCAGGTCAAAATCTTCAACAAGCTTTAAAGCACTGACACCTTCCCTGTACTTTGATTAAGATTTGGTTGCACCAGAATTCTAGGACTCAGACTTTAAATCTGTTGTGCTTATTTTAAGGTTAGACAATGGACTTTTAAAAATAAACACACAAAGCAATGTATCCTGACTGTCACTTCTCATGATCTTTCTTATACTGTGTTCTTTCTTTCCAAAACATACAAATTATAAACTTTGGATATGTAAATTACAGGTAGTCCAATTCATCATCATTTGTACTTCTGCATTCCTTTCCCCACTGTCGTGTCACTTTTGTCTTGCACACGACGGCACAGCTGGACCTCACATTATTACAACTGAAAAATGATGATTCTCACATCAATGTTAAGTACATGGCAAATTAAATTCATCCTTAAAATTTTGATTGAAAGTATGATGCTATGTTATCTGAAGTATTTTTTGATGTCTACTGATAAGAAGGCAGTCTTTTCCATAATTGTGTCCAGACTTTTAGAAGCAAAAGAAATAGTCCAATGGCTCTGGTTCAATCAACTCATTCACTGCCAGTTTTGGGTGAATTTACATGGTAACCAGTACCATTTAACCCTAACCAGTGATACATGGTAACAAGTGACCATGGGCAGGGATAGGGAAGAATTACAAATTAATTGAAGGTAAGCAATATCCCTTTTTAAAACAAGCCAGCAGACTCTGCTCTATATAAATACCCGGCATGTAGTTTGAACTCAAAGAATATTAGCAATTATCATATGGTTATATCAAAGCAATCAAGTAGATGAGCAGCTGAAGAAATACAAGAAATTAGCTGACTGTTAACAATTAAATTTGTCCATGAAAATAGTGCATCCAATTCAGCTAAATTACTTTCTGCTGCAAGTAACAGAAAACGCAACTCAAGCCACCATAAGCAATGATCAGTTCTATTATCTCACATCACAAGAAGTCCAGAGTTAGGATGGGTTCCAGGTGTGGCACATCAGGGCTCTGGCTCAGCTTTATGGCAGTTCTCTTGGCTCTGGGCTTGGGCTGGTGGGAAGGCGACTCTGATCATTAGAGGTATCACTTACAGACACAACAAAATCCAGAGGAAAAAGAGAGACTGTCTTTTCCTTATGGTTCTGGGTTATGAGGTAGGAAACTTCCCAGAGGCAGTCCCAGGAGACTCTCTCATGGCTCATTAGCCAAGACCAGCTCTCGTGTCCGTTTTAACCCATTCAGTGGCAAGGGGAATGGGCATAGTTTATACCAATCACTGGAGTAGAAGAGATCTTGGGAGTCAACTGCTACCACCTATTGGTACAGAGCAATTTCTGTCTGAACAGATTTTACATGGAGATTAATGAGTTTGAGGGAGTATGGAAGGGGAAGTGTGTGTGTGCGCGCGCATGCGTGTGTGTGAATAATAGGGTGTTTAGCCAATGAAGGGGGCATGATCTCAGGCCCCAAACTGCACTGAAAGGATAGCTCTCAAACACAGATAAGGAGATCAAAGAGAGGTACATCACAGCCAGGGACCCATGGGAAGCTGCAGCCTGTTTCAGAAAGGTGCCATGGGCATGCACGTGTACACAGACCCTAGCGCACTCCTTTCGGGAATCATATGCTTCTCTTTCAGAGATGCTGGATAAACCTTATTCTCTGCTCCCTGCTTTCATGGGATCTCTAGAAGAGGACAGCCACAGGCAAATGAGGACAAGGTAGTTGCCCACAGAGGGCAATTCAACAGGTGGTGAAGAGGCCTCTTTAACCTCCAAAACTCTCCCGTCTGAAAACAAAGGAAGCCAAATGCACAAAAACACAGAGACCAAACTAGCCATCTGCTTGGTGGGCAAGATAGTTAGCTGTGGGATATGGTGAGAGAGGCCCTGTGCTGTCTCTCGTGACGCCGTAGTACTCCACTCTGAGCCCCAAAGCCAGCAGTTCCACTATTGGACAAAGCGTTAGGCTCTAAAGTCTTTTCAAAAGTAACTGCTTGTGGGAAGAAGATTACATTAGGCCACCAACACCCCAGCATTAATTATTACATCATAGAAACTAAGTGTTCCTAGAAACAAGCAAATTTCCTAGATAAGCAGGATCCTGAAAAAGGGAAAAGCAGCTTCTTTATCATTTTGCCTAGATTCGCAGTCAGACAAACACATATATGCAAAACACATGGGAAAATGATGTGACAGAGATTCTAACACGCACCCTACTTGAGCCAATGTATGGAGAAGAAACCAAGGACTTAAGATTCTCAGGAGAGAAGCCATGTCCCTCAGGAGCTCCTGTCTCCTAGCTTGGCTCCTGAGGGGGATTCTGTTCTTCACTCCACTTCCTGCTTGTTACTAAGAGGTTGGCTCCTCTCTACATTACAGTGGTAATTAATCAAGATGTCTCCCAAGACCAAAGTATGACCTTGGGTTCATGTCAAACCCTCCTCAAGGGAGTGAGTGGGTAGGTGAGAACTTTGTATGGGGATGTTTAGCTCAGAAATGTTTATACTTGATTGATACAAAAATGTTTATCCATCACTCTAGAACCCTTCAAGCTCTTAATCCTTTCTTTACCGTCTGGTAGCAAAGGTGTGTGTCTCCCAAAGGTATATGGAGTGATGTGACAAGAAAGCTTCCCTTTGGGAATAGAAGTAAGTATTTTAGGTCAGACCTATTCTTAATTTATTGCCTGTTTTGTTTTTTGGTTTTTTTTTACATTCACTAACTTCCTAAAAGTAAGAAAATATCTAAAGTACAGTTTCTTGGTATTCTTCTTTGGGTCCACTTTTGCACATCTACTCCGTGCACATTTCACAGCTCAGCTTTGCTTCCTTCAGCTTCACAGCATCCCTGTGCGATTCAGTATTATTAGCAACGTGATGAAGAGCTCTGGGTTCAACCTCAGGCACCGTACTAATTAGCTGAGTGACTTGGCTGCTCCTGTATAAAAAGGGGATAATAAAAGTACCTACCACAGGAGATTGTTGTGAGAATTAAATGAGTTAAGGAACGCTAAGTGCTCTGAGCTCAGCACCTTGAGAATAATAAGCACTTAGTAAATATCTGCTGCTGTTTTATTTTCCTCATCTTACAGATCATAAAGTAATATCTCAGAGAGATTAAGTAACCTGTCATATCTGAGAGAGGTAAAGTCATTTGCCTAAGGTCACCACATAAATAAGTAGTGAGGGAGGGATTCAAACCCTTTTATCTAATTCCAGGCTTGTCCAGTTCTAGAGTCTGCACATTTCACAACTATGTCATTTTTCTGTTGAATCATCTGTTTCACACACTCTATTCCACACAGGATAGTGGATGAAGATTCTAAGAGTTGAGGATCAAAAATAATTTTGGGGGGGCTGGCCCTATGGCCTTGTGGTTAAGTTTGGCGTGCTCTGCATCAGCGGCCTGGGTTCGGTTCCCAGGCATGGACCTACACCACTTCTTGGCAGCCATGCCATCACGGGGACCCATATACAAAATAAAAGAAGAATTTCCACAGATGTTAGCTCAGGGTGAATATTCCTCAAGCAAAAAGAGGAAGATTAGCAACAGATGTTAGCTCAGGTCCAATCTTCCTCACCAAAATAAGAAGAAGAAGAAGAATTTTTTTGACTTCATCCAGAGGTCTATGAACCTAGAGGGTGCTAAGTGGATGTCGCTGAATGACCAGCAAAGGGAGAGTGTGTGCCTAAGACCTTGACAAACTACCTTGTTGCAATTTTGAGTGATGGCCTGAAAATGTAGTAATATTCCTAGCTTGGGCAAGGTGAGGTGGTTTGCCCCAGGTCACATAACTGGCAGTTGAGAAAACCCTGGAGGGAAGTGTGTGTTCTGAATTACCCATGTTCCCGACCATCTGCTGAATCGCCTCCTGCTTTGAAAAAGCTCTCAATGTGCGCAGAATGAATTTAGCACAATGTATAGCAAAACCTTAGATGACAAGAACTTAAGAATCAGGATGTTAGTCAGGGTTCTCCAGAGAAACAGAACCAATAGGAGATAGATAGATGGAAAGATAGATAGATGATCCATAGATAGATGTCTTATAAGCAATTGGCTCATCATTAGGAAGGCTAGGAAGTCCCATGATCTGCTGTCTGCAAGCTGGAGAACCAGAAAGTCAGCGGTAGAATTCAGTCCAAGCCTGAAGCTCCAGGAACCAGGAGTGCCAAAGTCCAAGGTCAGGAGAAGATGAATGTCCCAGCGCAAGCAGAGAGTGAATTCCCTTTTCCTCTCCCCTTTTGTTCTCTAGTCATGCCTTGCTTAAATGGGGATACGTTCTGAGACTATATTCTGGCCCTCAATGGATTGGATGATGCTCACCCACATTGGTGAAGGCAATCATCTTTGCTCAGTCTACTGATTCAAATGCTAATCTCTTCCAGAAACATCCTCACAGACACACCCAGAAATAATGTTTAATCTGCTATCTGGGCATGCCTTAGCCCAGTTAAGTTGACACACAAAATTAACCATCACACCTGACTTGGTTTTCTGTGCTCTGATTGAGAGAAATGACACAAAAGAAACTTAAAACCAAACAAACATACTAGCCAATAAAGCATACACCCTCATGGGCTTGGTTTGGGGTGAAGGCAGGGTCATCCAGAGTCCATCATTCTTCGTGCCCTCTGCAGCTTCTCTATTCCCCTCTGTGTTACTGTGTTCTTTACTCATGAAGGCTACCTCTAGGTACTTTAAGACATAACTTAGCAAGGAAAAATTGAGTTTTGCTGAGTATGTTCTTCTCACATGTTAGAGAAAGGAACCGAAGTTTCAACAGAGGTTTTAGAGCAAAATGAATTTCCTTAGTTTCCACCAGAAAATTTAGGTTTCTCTGAGTGTCCCAGATATGATTAATTGATGCTTTTTCAGTAACCAGAGTAGAATTTCTTTTTTTTTTTCAGTCCAGGGTTTACATTGTATAACAAATATATTATGAGAAGTGAGAGGGGAAAAGGTGTGGTTTATAAAACACTTTGAACAGATACACTTTAGGGGATAGTATTGTCGGAATCCTTTCTCCTGAAGTATATGTAATAAGACTCAAGAGTGTCAAAGCCCTTTCTTCGATTAGGGATCTTGCCAGTGTTACTCCTGGGAACTATTGAGTTTGGGTGCTTGAACACCGAACAATCAAACAAAAAGTTGGAGAACCATAACTTGACCTTTGTCATCATTCTAATTGTATTGACTCGCAGTAATCATTTTATTTATTTTTTTGAAGTCTTCTTATTACATATTTATATGTTTATTTTTCTTCTCTTTTTTTAAATTGAGAGATAATTGACATACATTTTATTAGTTTCAGGTATACAACATAATGAGTCAATATATGTGTATATTGTGAAATGATCACCACAATACGTCTAGGTAACACTCATCACCACACATACTTACAATATTTTTTCTTGTGATGGAACTTGTCTTTATTATTTTATGGATTTGGATATACAACACTAGGATTAAAATACACAAGCCCAGATACAACAACTACCAAAGAGAAACTTGATCTGGTTCAACTGACCTATAAGGTAAGACCCTATGACACCAGGATTTTAAAGGTGCTTCAATGCCCTATGCTACAGATTATAGCAAATATAACTGGTGATTTGATTTTGAAAATTTAAGTCACCACAAGGGTCAGTTTGGAATATTTAAATCACCCCAAAATATAGAAATAAATGCATGATTTTATTGTATGTTGTTTTACCTCAAATGGGAAAAGAAAAGGCGTACGAACGAATTCTGGACTCTACTTAACAATATACAGGCTGATATGTTTAGGAGAGAAGTGTAGTGATATTTTCCACTGTATTTGAAACGCATCAAAAAAGAAGGCTTGTTGGATGGGTATAGGAATGAGCAGATATGTGATAACACAAATCTAGTGAAATGTTAATGGTAGGATCTAGGTGGAGGGTATATAAGGATTCACTGCCTCGTTCTTTCAAGTTTACAGTAGGTTTGAAAATTTTCAGGGCCAGCCTGTGGCCGAGTGGTTAAGTTCGCATGCTCCACTGTGGCGGCCCAGAGTTTCACCAGTTCGGATCCTGGGCGCAGACATGGCACCGCTCGTCAAGCCATGCTGAGGCAGCGTCCCACATGCCACAGCTAGACGGACCCACAACTAAAAATACACAACTATGTACCAGGGGACTTTGGGGAGAAAAAGGAAAAATAAAATCTTTAAAAGAATGAGAAAATTTTCAATAAAATGTAAGAAAAAAACATGAATGCATGGATTAAACTAATTGTTCTCAGACTTTATCTCAAAAAAGAGTCCAGAATGTGTATGCATTATAGGAAGTCTCATATTAAGTGAACTTGATTCATGAAAATGTAGAATTAACAATAATATTGATTGCAATTTATTGGGTGCTTAGTGTGTGCGAGGCATTGTACAATGTGCTTAGTAAGTGTTATCTAATTTAATTTAATACCCACAAGCACTGTTTGAAGTATATATTATTTACCCTTATTTTACAGGTTAGGAAAAGGTGTAAGAAGGTTACAGAGGAGCAGGCCTGGTGGTACAGTGGTTAAGTTCACGCGTTCTGATTCTTGGCGGCCTGGGGTTCGCCAGTTTGGATCCTGGGTGCAGACATGGCACCGATTGGCAAAAGCCATGCTGTGGTAGGCATCCCACGTATAAAAAAAGAGTAGAAGAAGATGGGCATGGATGTTAGCTCAGGGCCAGTCTTCCTCAGCAAAAAGAGGAGGATTGGCAGTAGTTAGCTCAGGGCTAATCTTCCTCAAAAAAAAAAAAAAGACGATTACAGAACTTGCAGGAGGATGTGCATCCAGCGAGCAGGACAGCTGAGAGTTAAACCACATCTGTCTGTGTCTACAACCAATGCTGTTAGTCTTGCGTTCCAGGACAGGGAAATCTGAATTGGAGACATTTAGAGATTGTCTAGTTCAATTTCCCCACCCCTGGTTACAAATGACACAAAAGGTCAGTAGCACTAGAATCCCAGAATTTCTACTCTTCGGGCAAAGCTTTTGCCACTATCCACAATGTCTCTCTAAGTGCAGTTATTTTTTACAAAATGGATTCACTATAGAATTCCTTTAAATAACCAATTTCCATAATGCACTTTAACTATAATTTGATATAGAAGAATTTGCTCTATATACTTTTTTCAGGTGTCGTATATGTCGTAAACAATGGCACCCTGCTGCTATAAACAGTATGTCCAAAAATGTAACACTAGCTTGAGCTTTTGAATGCACTCAAATTGTGCACATTTCCCTAGTGGGGAAAGATGCATGCAATTCTGAAATAAGTATGTATTGCATCCATTTGAATGAAAATGCTATAATTCTGATAATTCTGGAATTTTTTTCACAGCTCAATTCCAAACCCATGACTTTTCTGGGACTTTTTAAAAAATTTTATCAGTGACTGATTTACACAGTGCAAACCACCCTAAAAAAAAATGTGAAAATAGAAAAGGGAAGTCGAGCATTAAAAAAACAAAAAGGACATATTTATGTTCTTTCTTCCACTTGCATCTCTCCCTTCATCTCAGCTCATGTCTTCAATACTACTCCCCAAATTCTGACATGGAAGTGTGGCAGCGCTGGAGAAATGAAGAGACCCACTAAATCTTTTAGCTCTTAAGGTCTAGGCAATTGTCCTTCCACACTAGTGCATTAGTCAAATGTTTGGCAGCTTTGGGGTTAAAAGTCCTGGGTTTAACTTTTGGCTCCACCGCTCACTAGATGAGTGTCAGTGAAACTCCTTATTTTCTGAATCGTTCTTCCATCAGCTATAAAATACTTACCTGACAGGATTATTGTGGGCATCAAAGGAAAATATATTTATGCTTTGAAAACAAGATAACAAAAACATACAAACTAAGAACACCACAATTAACAATTTTAAAATTTTGTCCTTTGGTTGTGTTTACCATTTTCTGTAAGGCATAATTGTATTACCATTGTGTGATGAAACTATGAACATCTTTCTTGATTTCAGAACATAGAAGACAATTCTCCATGAGTCTCTTGCATATCTGCATACCTTTCCAATGAGGCACTGATTGCCTTTATTACGGACTATCTTTTCAAAGATTTTTATATAGCTAGCAGCCTTGAAAGACAGAGATAGTGTATGTCTCTCTCTCTTGAGCAAAGAGCAGGCATGCTTATTGTCCAGTATAAAAGATTTGGTCCCCTAACCTCAGAGTTTCTCTCCCACAACACAGTCATCTGTATGTACAACTATCTATCTGGGCTCATCCAGGTCATCCTGTGGGAAATGAGCCTCTGAGAACTGGTGCAAATACTGATTTTCTAGCTACTGCTATTGCTGTGTGTAATAAAGTCTCTTGTCTCTGACCCAGGAGTCTCACATCTTCTATCAGCCTTCATCGAGCTATGGCAGGCTAATTTGTTTGCTGGCAAGGAGAGCAAAATCTTAGACCCTTCACAGTTCTTGACAAGAAGTTGGGATGTAGCATGGAGACAAAGACTGTCCCTCCTATCATGTCTTGAGATAATTTTTGCAAAATACAGATCAACTTTTTGAGAGAACGGGCAGCATATTGTAGTGATTAAACACATAGACTCTGTGGCCAGACTGAGTTCTAATTCTGTCTAGGGCTCTCTTTTAGCTTGAGTCTAAAGATAAGGCTCTAAGATAAGGATATGAGTGAAAACAGTTTATTTGGGAGGTGATCCTAGTAATTACTAGTAAGGACTGAGGAAATAAGAAACGGAAAGGAAGGCAGCCAATAAAAGATGAATTTTCGAGTAAATTATGACTGTGGGTAACACGTTTCATCCTGCTTGGGAACTCTTAGTAGCCAATATAGAACGTACAACTCTGTGTCCTACCTGCGGGGTGAGGTACCTGGGATGTTTTATACCAAATTCCATCTGTCATTGATTGGGGGCTCCTGAGAGAGTCAGCACAGATTCTAGCTCTGGTGTTTCTGACCTGTCTTACATACAGCAGGCCCTGGCAGTTGGAAGTGAGACCCCAGTGTACACCACATTGATAAGACCCAACGGCCTTATATCATTGGCACACCCACAGCCTTTGCTACAGACATCCTCCAGCAGTCTATTCTATTTTTTTTTTTAAAGATTGGTACCTGAGCTAACATCTGTTGCCAATCTCCTTTTTTCTCTTCTTCTCCCCATAGTCCCCCAGTACATAGTTGTATATTCAAGTTGTGAGTGCCTCTGGTTGTGGCATGTGGGATGCCACCTCAGCATGGCCTGATGAGCGGTGCCATGTCCGTGTGCAGGATCCGAACCGGCGAAACCCTGGGCCACCAAAGCAGAGCACACGAACTTAACCACTGGGCCACAGGCCCAGCCCGTCTAGCAGTCTAGTCTTAGGAAGTCACTCAACCTGTTTATGTTCCTGTTTCCTCATCTGTAAAATGCAAATAATAATGGCACCAACCACACAGGGTTGATAGAAGGATTAAAGAAAGATTCAATCCATGTAAAGTACTTAAAACAGGCCATAGAGTTTCATAAGCACTTAGTAAATGTTGGCTATTGTTATAAAAGAATATGACATTTGTTGATTGATTGATGTTTTGTCTATATGATTCTCTGGTATTCTGGATTCCTTAACACTGTGAAATTTTATTTTACTAAATGCCTGACATGGATTCTTATAGATTCAAGGTATATTTATGTTTGCCATTTGTCAAGGGCCAACATTGGCTGTCTCATGGGAAGCACAAAGAAAGATGTGTTTAAAACTTATTATTCCTATTTAAATTTCCTTAGGGAATTTATGGGGCTAAGCACTCCTGCACTCTTTAATTTAAAAATTTACTGCTTTGTCAGAGAAACTAATTAAATCTTATTTGAAGTGTCAGTAACACAGCAGCATTGGACTCAATTTTCTATTCTTCTATTATGGGGATGAGAATATAAAGGAGAAGTGTATTTTAAACTCAATTTTCTAGCATTATGTATCATTTATTTCAGACTCCTGCCAATCAGCTTCCTGGTAACTATGGAATTCACCAAAACAAAACACTCAAGAATTTTAGTAAGCCTACTTAACTTTTGACTAAGGTAAAATTCTACTATTAAACTAAACAACACTAGTAGGAAATTACAGCTTACCGGGGAAGAGACTCATATTTATGGAAACCAACTCTTCAGAGGACGAAAGATTTGCCTATTTCTTACTCTAGTAGTAACTCTGACTTCCATCCTCTTGTATTCTTCCCAAACAGTCCTCTTGGCTTGCTCTGACTGAATCTCTTATTTAAAGATCTCAGTCACTTTTACAAATTACCGGAGTCTTTATATTAAGGACATTGTCTCAAGAATTTTCCCCCAAATCCTTTTTTCATTTTTGTAGTTACTCTTTTAGATATTCTTTTCTTTGTCTAAATCTAAGGATATCTCAACACACCATATTTATACCTATATGTGAATATGACAAATGTTAATAAAATTACAATCTCTCCATAAATATTTTATCAGTGTTTAGGCTGAAAAAAAATTAACCATAATCTTCCACATTAAAATTTTGACAGTTTTAATATGACGTTTTATTTTTAGCTACTGTTTTTTTCCACATTTAAATTTCTTACATTTAAATTCTATTAAATGGTATTTAATTTTTATTATGGACCAAGAAGAGTTTGAAAATCCTGTAAATTTTCTTTTCTTCCATTACCCAACTTAAAAAAAATTTTTTATGTCTTACTGCCCTATAAAATTTAAGTAGGAAGTAGGATAAAATTTCCTGTAAATTGAATCCAAATATACTATTACATTATTTTTATTTCTTTAAATTCCCTAGTATTTTCTTCCTTGCTTAACATCAGTTTAATAAAATATATTTCTACACATATATGAATCAAATGCTTCTATCTAAACATAGGATACTCAGGTGATTAGGGAGGAAAATTAATGAATTCAACATTTAACCTACACTTTATAAAGAAATCGTAAAATAAATCAAGTATTTAAAAAATAAGTTCAGAGGCCGGCCTGGTGGCACAGAGGTGTTCCACTTCAGTGGCCCAGGGTTCGCCGCTTAGGATCCCAGGTGCGGATATGGCACCGCTTGGCAAGCCATGCTGTGGCAGTCATCCCACATATAAAGTAGAGGAAGATGGGCACCGATGGTAGCTCAGGGCCAGTCTTCCTCAGCAAAAAGAGGAGGATTGGCAGCAGATGTTAGCTCAGGGCTGATCTTACTCAAAAAAATAAAAAATAAGTTCAAACTGTATTACTGATTTATAGATGTTAAGAAGTGTTTTAAATAGTCTTTTGTTATATATATGTAACTATAAAAATAATAAGATTTAGTAATAACTGAATTCTCTTTGCTACATTTATTTAAATTTTAAAAATTCTTCTGAAAAGTAAACATCAATCCAAATCCTCTGAAAATGAATTTCTATTCTTACCTTTTTTTTGAATGCCTTCTAGGATTTTAAACTCCATTTTTAAAAATTCAACATTTGTGTGTTCCTTTACACCTTAATGCCATGGAATTTATTGAATGTTTACTGTGTGCTAAGCTCCAGGAATACCGTGCTAAAACAGCATGTTTTCTGTCCAAAGAGATAAGACAGGAATCAAATAATGCCACAAAAAATACCCATGAGGGAAAACTATGATAAGTACTGTGCATGAAAGCTACCAGATGCTATGAAAGCATATTCTAGGGAGACCTGACCCAGCCTGGAGAATAGAGAGAGGGCTTCCTTGAGGAAAAACATTTGAGTTGAGATCTGAGGGATGTGTAGGAGTCAGACATAAAATATAGTTTTGGCTACATTCGCAAGTCTGTAAACTCAGTGTCATTATACAGAATTCTGCATCCAGATTTCACAGTTAAAGTAAGCAGCATATAATTAGTGAGCTCTACCCGTCTGGTGCCATCGCAGATATATTCATTCATTTACCCTACAACTACCTGGGTCTTAACTTCCTCTTTTATTGATAAAACAGATTATAATGCCAGCTCTATTTCTGAGAAGATTGCTCTAAGAGTAAAATGAAATAGGGTATGTGAAAGTGGTTTTTTTTTTACACGATAGAGTTCTGTGCAGATACTGTTTATTATCTTTAGGTGATCTCCATTATTATTTATTTTCATATAACAAGTGGAAAAAGGGGGTTGGTGCTTTTGAGGAAAGGCATATTTATCCTCCACAATTAAAATTTCTAGGTATTCTTGTCCAATTGTTTTTTAGCAAATAAATTGTAGTAAGTGGCTCCCTAACATAGCAGTCTGCTAGGCACAGAATAAGGGAAAACAGAGCTTATCTTTCCCTAAAAGAATGAGTATAACAAAGATGCGCAATTGACATAGACAACACAACACGAAGAGGATAAGTAAATTCACTGTTTATTAATTCATTCAATCAGCGTTTATTTAGCTCTAAGGATACTAGGAAAAACAAGACAATGAGACAGAAGTGGTCCCTGCCTTCCTAGAGCTAATAATCTAATTCTAGTTGAAAGTTGTGAACACGCGTAAGGTGTATATTTACTTTCAGGAACATCTACTGAGAAGTACTCTCCATTATGTGAATTACAAGGCCAGTGGTTCCATCAAGCTTTATGCATAGACCTCAAAGCCATCCACAAATTTGGAAGATACCTAAGCTGTTTGCGTGACTTCATTCCACTCCCTGGTAAATGCCCCCTCTGGCATTTGTCTAGATTCCAAGCTGTGAGGGGAGTACAGCTGGCAGAAGCACGGTCACCCCACCCCCACCCAGTGAAAGGGTGAAAGAATCCCCCACAGGGAAAGGCGAGGCTTCCCGGGAGGTAGGTCACCTTTTCAATGGGAGATGGTAGACCCGGCTCAGTGTGCTGTCGGAGTGGCGGCCCTCTCCTGTCAGACCTCCACACCCACTGGACTCTGAGCAGGCTTTGCAGGAGAGAGAAAGGCAAAGGAGGCGCCCTTAACAGCTTACAGCCAGCCCTGCTCAGCACCCTAAAAATGCCACAGGAAACGTCAGCTCATTTCTGGAAGGTCGTCTACTTATTGAGATGAGTCCACAAGAACCTCAGAGATTTAGGAGGCTCCTACCGACTTAGAAGTCCATAGCCTCAAAGCGGGGCTGTGAAACTGGATGAGCAAAAAGAGCATCGTCGTCAAAGCTCCAGTTCCATCAGAAAGATAAAGCAAGCGAAACATGCATTTGGTGACACGACTGCCACCTCTTTCTGTACCATCTCCTACCTCTCCTTCCCTCCCTGATGCCCAGGGTTCTAATCTACACCTTGGTTGTCCGGTGTTCCTCGGCAGAACCCCACGAAATCTCGTCTTTCCTGGATGTACTCTGAAGCTAACCAAATCCTATCTTTCAAAAAAAGTTACTATCCTTATTTCCACTCCTTATGAGTCCCCCCCTTTTTTTTTTTATTGCTGGGTGAGAGATAACTGAAAAATCCATTTCTGATTAATTGTTAACGGTGATCATGAATTTAGGACAATGTCTGGCGTAATAATGCTTCCAGAGAATATAAAACCATCTGGTAATCTCTCTAGGTCATATATATATATATATATATACACACACACACAATCATATATATACATACAGTCATAAACAGGTCATATATGTTACATATGTATGTATGTATAGTTATGTACCACGTAATGATATTTCAGGCAATGATGGGCTGCATGGATGATGGTGGTCCCATAACATTAGTACCAAATAGCCTAGATTTGTGTAAGTGCACTCTGCGATGTTTGCACAATGACAAAATCTCCTGATGATACATTTCTCAGAAAGTATCCCCGTTGTCAAGTGATGCATGACTGTATATACATACATATATATATATATTCTAAGAGGAGCTACTTGGAGATGTTTCTTAAACTCCAGAGAATGGCACTAAAATTTAAAAGTTCCAGCCCAAAAGGAGAGTTATATTTGGGAGTATATCTCTCATTTATTAAATCTGTACCCTCACATAATTTCTGCATATGATTTGAAGAGCCCGGTCCTATATGAATATGCATTGAGCCCAAGGTACACTGTTGGAAATTCAAGACATCTCAGTAGGGTGACTATTTCTAGGCACTTGTATAAGCCTCAGAAAGAAAGACTAGTTACATGTTTTCTTTAGGGATGACATGAGTTAAATCGTATAACCTCAGATTAAATCTGTCACCTATTCAACACAGAGTTCTTACAAAACGCCTGAAAGCAAATATAGTCTATTAAGTATAAAAACTGGGGAATGTTGACAGCTGCCAAGTCCGTGTAGCATTTACACATTTTACCTGCCGAGCAAACACATCAGTCAATTTGTCTGACCTACTCGTGCCCCCTTCTGGAGAACCTGTTCCTATTGTCATGTGAATGGGCATCAAGCCATTTGGCCCCACCCTCCTGACTGTAGCTGATTAGAACAGGCATGAAAGAGACAGAGAAAGAAGTGTAAAACCAGTAGGTATGAAGACAGAGACCAGTGACCACGTGGCTCCAGTGACAGAGAAGAAGAAAGAAGAAGACAGAACACATATCTTGATTTCAGAGAGCTTTCAGAGTCCTTCTTCTGATTCTGTGGGTGGCCCAGACGTATTCCCTATCTTGATTCCATGAGATAATCTGTGTACAGAGAAGGCTAATTTCCACTACAGCACTATCCAACAGAAATGGAATGCAAGCCACACATGTAATTTAAAAGTTTCCAGTAGCTGTGATAAAAAAGTAAAAAGAAACACATGAAATTAATTTAAAAATATATTTTATTTAACTCAACATATCCACAATATTGACATTTCAATATGTGATCAATATAAAAATTATCAACGAGATATTTACATTCTTATTTTCATGCTAAGTCATCAAAGTCTGGTGTGGTGTGCATTTTCCACTTACAGCACATCTCAATTTGGAAGAACCACATTCCAAGGGCCCAATAGCTACATGGGTGGAGATGGCACGAGCGTGCTTCTGGCAGCTGTACTCCCTTCTCAGCTTGGAATCAGGACAAATGCCAGAGCGGGCATTTACCAGGGAGTGAGATGAAGTAATGGACACAGTTTAGGTATCTTCCACAGCTTGCAGACAGCTTTGAGGTCTACACATAAACCTTGATTGAATCATTGGCCTTGTAATTTGTATCACACATAGCACTTCTTCACTGGTGTTCTTTCCAGCACATGTTCCTGAAATCAAACATAAACCTTACACATGTTCACAACATCTGACTAGAACTAAATTATTGGTTCTGTGAAGGTAGGGACCACTTCTGTCTCATTGTCTTGTTTTTCCTAGTATCCTCAGAGCTAAATACTGATTGATAGAACTCTGATCAGAGTAGTGCTAGGCGAATGAACGAAGGCTTCTCTGGTTTCCTCATATAACACAATTCGATCTATCCTAGAGCTTAGGGTGGGGGGTGAGCCTTTAGGAGGGGATGCATTAGAAGGCAGTGGGAATAGAGAAGCTGGCAGGTCATGACAAGGTAGCATAGCAAGGCAAGAGTTGTTCCAGCTGGGACAATTCAGAAAAGTATCATGGAAGAGTTGTCATCTGAGTGGGCATATTTTTTTAAAGGCAAAACTCAATGGTCGTAAGGGGCAGAAAACCACTCAGATTAATTCCAATTGAAAGGGAGGTTTATTTTTAGGACATAGAGCTCTCACATAAATGGGATACAGCTGGGAATGGAGCTGCAAACTAGGGAGTTGCCAAGGACCACAGTTGCTTTTTCTTTCAATGGCTGTGTAATTCTTCCTTTGTGCGTAATTTTGCAAGCATGCTCTCTTCTGTTTGGCAAACTGACTTTCTTTGCTTACTCTTAGTCTCTGAGCCTCCATAACTTTGTCTCGTGCATGGCTTCGGGTTGACATGGTACTGACTCAGGAATAGACCCTAGATGAGCTTTGACATAGCTTTTTATGTTGAATTGACTCAGTGTGTTAATTCCAGATTCCCAGGAAAAGAATCTGCTCTGTCCACTTTGGGTTAGCTAGGCACCCAACATGATGCATTCAGCTGAGAGTAGGAAGGGAACACACGATAAAAACATGGTCATCTACACCCATTGCTTCAGCAGCCCTAGTGGGATGGGGTGAATGGTGGCAGTTTCCAGGAAAGGGATTGTGGGAAGACACATTTATGAAAACATGTCTACAACACCTTTAAAGTGTGAATAGGATATGGAAGAATTAGCTACTAGAAGAGGAAATGGCATGAACAAAGGCACAGAACAAAGGTATTTGATATATAGTCAGTAAATTTTCCACATGAATTAAACTGTGAGGTTTGGGGATCATTATATAGCTTGGATTTATCACAGCCCAAGGTTCACACAGGGAATATTAGGCAATGAGGCTGGAAATATAGGATGGTATCAGAGTCTAAAGGGTATTAAGCAGCAGGCTGAGGCATTTAGACTTCCCAGGGTGTCCGTAATCTCTGAGGACGCATCATGGAGAAATCTGCCATATTTTTCTAGAAAATATTCTTTGGCTCCTGGGTAAGCCCTAGTCTCCAGTGTCAAGTAGCAGGTTAATTTGATTTTACAGTGGACATCAAGCCATGAAATAGAGATAAGGCAACTGGAAACGAGACTGCTTAGTAAGCTAGTGAAAAAGACAGACTATCTGCTATCTTGATTTTTTAAAAATAAAGTTAGTTGATCACTAGCAACAACTGAATTAAAAAGTCAAGCCAAGAAGGCAAGAGCTGTTCTATGACAACTGCAAACAACAACTAACATTTATCAAGCTTCTTCTGTGGGCCCGAGGTTGTGTTCAGCATTTGTGTGACTGGAGCAAGGTAAGTGAATGACAGTTTTATTCATTATCTAGTAAACAAATATCACCTTTCTCTTTCAGGGTCTAGAATCATTGAATCTGAGAGTTGTAAGGCCTTTGACATCCATGCCAACTGTCCGTAGCACTTACCTGTTACTCCCCTAACAGTTTTCAGAGTCTCCCTGGTTACTGGCTAGCCAGCTAGACCCGCACTGACTCAGAGCCCACGTGAGCCCAGATTACACAGCCCTTGGAGTTGGTGGACTGGACAGGTAGTTCCACGCACAGAGGTCCAGTCGGCTTGGCTCTTATATTTCGAGACTTTGAGTCCACATTAGAATATCAAAAGTATTTTATAAACTACATGTCTCTATAGAGAATAAAAACCTACTCTAGGATTTAACAAGCCTGCTTCTTGCTTCAAATTGAATGCTAATGGTAAACTGAAAAAGATTTCCAGTGACAGATAATTAGGGATAATGGTGATTACTGGCCTTTATGCAGTCTTTCACCCAAACAGATGGTAAAGAGCTTAAAAAATGAATGCTCTAATGCATAATTTCTCCCCCTTCTTAAATAAAATTTCCTCTAGGGTCAACGATAGTTTGTATTTAACACACTGTATTATTACCCATACTAAATAACAATTTCCAGGCAATTCAGTTAGTCTGTTAATTTGGTTAGCAATTAGCTCTGAATGGATTTCTACCCTCAATACATTACAAATGTATGAATGCATGTATGCCCTATTTATTTTTCTTATTCATTCATTTAACTTTTATAAGCCTCTGTGGTTACCATCACATGGGTGACTTCCAGGTCACAGGAGGCTTGGTCACTTAGCGGGCCTGTCTCTGGTGGTCCGTATAGCCCCTGCTTCCGTGAAAGAAGCCAGCCTCTTGTGATGCCCAAGGGTAGAGCCAGGTGTGAGATCTGTAGGTACTCCTGGATCCCTAGGGCCCTATATCAGGATGCATTTCCTGGGTGTCTTTTTTCTTCTTTTATGTAGAGTTTTAAAGACATCATATTAAAAAGGCATCAACATTTAATCAAAATTTATCATATATTAAACTATAAAAGGGAACACTGGGACCCTGCCCTACTTCTCCCTTCCCTTCCCCTGCCTTCTCTCTGGGGAAAGGTGATTTGAGCCTTGTGTTACTCACCATCTAGTTGATATGGATGCCTCAAGGTGTGATCTGGGGAAAAGTCAGGGCCATTGCTTTGTAGGCCTAAGAAGACTAGGATATGAATTTGCAAGAAATACAGTCAAAGTTCTGCTAATGGGAAGGGTCTGAATTTCTAGGCTAGACCCCCCAGACCAAGTTTCAGAAGGAAACGAGTCTTTGTGTCGGTGGATGTGTTTGGTTTTGCTGTTGGCAGAGAACGTGTAGAGAGGGGAGGTGGAGGGGCTGAGCCTGAAAGAAAGACTCCCACTTTCCCTCTCTTCTGCCCGCCTTCCCCAGTCCTTCTCTCTGGGGCAGGCTTCCATAGCCTGTCAGAGCCCAGGCCTCTCCTCTGTAGAGCAGAAGATGCTGGATAGCTGGCGGAGAACGCAGAAGAGGTAATGTGGTTGAGAGGCCAGGACGGATGATCTGGATCGGAATCCCATGGCCTGGGGCACTGGGGATGACATTCCATGCCTGGAGCTTCAGCTTCTTCCTATGTAAAATGGGGTAAATAATTCCCTTGAGCATCATGTAAAATACTAAAGCATTTAGCACATACTAGGAAG
This sequence comes from Equus quagga, assembly GCF_021613505.1. Lineage (NCBI taxonomy): Eukaryota > Metazoa > Chordata > Mammalia > Perissodactyla > Equidae > Equus > Equus quagga. Next base: position 45,904,975 of record NC_060283.1, on the reverse strand, counting down.
TCTATCCATGTTAACTATGATTATTATTATCACTGGCACTCAATACCTGGGATTATGGAATTGATCTAGTTGCTTCTTTAGGGAGGGATGAAAGCATTGGGAAAAGATAAGGGAGTGGGAATTAGAAGGGATGGGTTAAAGGGAGATAGAGGAGATAGTTAACAAGGGAGACCCAGGCAGGGCACCCTCTGAAAGCTTGAGATGCTTCTTCCTGGGGCTAATCCCCCCAACCCGGGAAAGTGAGACATGAAATCTTAGCTATCGTGAAGCTTAAGAGAACTGAGCATCTAGACGAGGGGTATCATGTTTGATCCCACCTGCATCTCCCTACTTAGTGCAACTTTGGAGTAAACATCAGCAACCTGGAGGTAAAGACCTGTTTCAGGAACTACAAATTCAAATGCCTTCAGGGGCCACTGACGTATCTCAAATGCCAGAGGCAGCCAAGTGTAAGGCAGCTGGGCCTTGTGATGAGTGTGTCTCTCACCCAAAGGCCCTTAGATTTGAATTAAAAAAAAAATTGCCCTCTGTACCAAATGGCTCTGCACATCTTTGGTTTTATTTGCAAGCTTTGGCTTCATTCCTCAAGCAGTCCTGTGCAAAGTCACTTCAGCCAAAGGTATGTGAGGCAGTGTCTGTAAGAGGGAGAGGCAGAGCTGACTCTCGGTCCCCTCCCTAGCCACTCCCTAGTCACGCAGAGTCCTTATCACGGGCTACTGGGATCCAGAAGAATCATCCCGCAGACAGTGAATATCTCAGAGGGACAGAGAGAGAGAAGTCTACCCCATGGGTTGCATAATAATGCACATTTATTGGGAAGAACACAATTAATATTGTCTTGGAACTGCATGGAAGGTAATGAATGCAATGAGAAGACTAGCCAGGAAAAGCAGAACATTTATGAGACATGGATAAAAGATGGTGCGTTGTCCTGATTTGGACTCTAGGATTCTAAAACCATGGAAACCTCCAAGCCTCACATTTCTTATTTGTAGAACCAGACCATTACTTTTGCCCCATGGAGATGTAAGTGTCAAATGAGTCTGTGTATGGGAAAGTATTGCTATGTTAACATTCCCAACTGTCCGTTTATTTGCATTTGTACTCACCGTCTGCATATGTTTCCATTAGACGTGACCACCGAATTATTCCTTTTTCTGACAGTTTAAGTTCAGCTCTTAATCTCCCTCTCAAAAAATTGTCTATTTCCCAAATATTTTCATAAGTCTTTTCTTCCCTCATGAGTGATAAGATAAAGTCCTTTTGATAATATCCTTCCCTTCCCCCACTCCACTGCCAGGAGTGTCTATAAATTCTGAGATTTTATTACAAACCTCCTTTGTCAATTACAATAGAATTGAGCCAAGACAAGTCCCAGTATTGACACAACTACCCCAACTGCTGCTTAGCTGGTATTTTCACCTGCAACACATCTTCAAAAATGCAGGTAATGTACTGTCCGTTGGGGTTATCTGTCACAGCTGGGAGGACAAGTGTTATAAAATCAGTCTCTTCTCATGATCTAGCAAATCCATTTATTTATAAGCAGACCTTCATATACAATTCATATATGCCCACATACACCAGAGGGAAGGGAACAGAGTAGACACTAGCTCCTATTTGATATGACAAATTTGAGGTTCATTTAAGAACATATGGGGGCCGGCCCACTGGTGTAGCAGTTAAGTGTGCATGTTCTGCTTCGGTGGCTGGGGTTCGCCAATTCGGATCCCAGGTGTGGACATGGCACCGCTTGACAAGCCGTGCTGTGGTAGGCGTCCCACATATAAAGCAGAGGAAGATGGGCATGAACGTTAAATCAGGGCCAGTCTTCCTCAGCAAAAAAAAAAAAAGAGAGAGGGGGATAGGCAGTGGATGTTAGCTCAGGGCTAATCTTTCTCAAAAAAAAAAAAAAAATGAACCAAATAAGAAAAAAGAAGCTAGCGTAGACAGATTTCTCAGTAATGTTTCCAGTAAAAGCACTAGAGTGTGTGTCTAAACCATTTTCCTAGCCCTGCTACACTTTCTGAGGCCACTTCTAAGATTTGGGAAATAGCATAATGCGGGCTCCTCAGCTTATCTGGGATCATATTTCCTTAAATCTGGTATGTACTAGTCAGAGTTCTCCAAAGAAACAGCACCAATAGGAGACATATTTACATAAATATCTTAAAATATATATGCATCTATCCTAAAAAGAAGATTTATTATAAATAATAAATAATGAGAGATTTATGATAAGAAATTGGCTCATACAATTATGGAGGCTGGCAAGTCCCAAGATCTGCAGGGTGAACAGCAAGCTGGAGACTCAGGAGAACTGATGGTGTAAGTTCCAGTCTGAAGGCCACAGGCTTGAGGCCCAGGAGGAGCTGATGTTTACATTCGACAAAAGTGATGTCTCAGTTTGAAGGCAGTCAGGTAAGAGGAAATCTCACTTACTCAGGGATGGGTCAGCCTTTTTGTTCTATTCAGGACTTCAACTGATTGGATGAGGCCCACCCACATTAGGGAGTGCAATCTGCTTTACTCAGTCTACTCATTTAAATGTTAATCTCGTCCAAAAGCACCCTCACAGAAACACACATAATAATGTTGTACCAAAAGTTTGAGCACCCAGTGGCCCAGTCAAGTTGACACCTAAAATTAAACATCACAGAGTATAAAATTCAGAGTTCGGAATTTTCAGAGTCCTCAATTTTTTCTTACTCTCAGATCCATGTAAGAATATATGCCATGTGGGGCTGGCCTGGTGGCACAGCAGTTAAGTTCACACTTTCTGCTTTGGCGGCACAGGGGTCACTGGTTCAGATCCTGGGTGTGGACATGGCACTGGTTTGGCTTGCCATGCTGTGGTAGGCATCCCACATATAAAGTAGAGGAAGATGGGCATGGATGTTAGCTCAGGGCCAGTCTTCCTCAGCGAAAAAAAAAAGGGGGGGGAGATTGGCAGTAGTTAGCTCAGGGCTAATCTTCCTCAAAAAAAAAATGCATGAAGATATAATTTGAATAGTACAGAAAGAAATAAACTAAAATATGAAATTTGACCTTTAATAAACCCAGCACCCAGCCTTGCCCTTTAGAAGTAACTATATTTTCTCAGGTGTCCTTACAGATATTCTTAATGCATAAACGTACCTATACGGTATATCCTTTTTGTGTTTTACACAAATGGGGTCCTAAAATACATATTATTTTATACTTTATATTTTTCACTTAATGATATACAGTCGGCCCTTCGTATCAGGGGTACTTGTGGCGGTTTAATCTGTGGATGTGAAACCTGCTGATACAAAGGGCCAATTGCATTCACTGTACTACACCATTTTATATAAGGGATTTGAGCATCTGCGGATTTTGGTATCCGCGGGGGTTCCTGGAACAATCCCCACGAATACCGAGAGACGACTCTATCTTGTAGATCTATGAATGCACGATATTCTATCATTTAGATGCACCTTGATTTAACCTAACCAGCCGAGAATCGATGGACATACTGGTTGTGTCCAGTTACTCGCTATTTCCAACAATGTTCCAGTGAACATGATTGTAAATATAAGTTTATGTGCCTGTGTGAGTGTGTAAGGATGATAAATTCCTGAATAAATTATTTTTATTTTATTTATTTATTTATTTTTCAAGACTGGCACCTGAGCTAACATCTGTTGCCAACATTTTTTTCTTTTTTTCCTTCTTCTTCTTCTCCTCCTCCCCAAAGCCCCCCAGTACATAGTTGTATATCCCAGTTGTGGGTCCTTCTGGTTGTGGCATGTGGGATGCTGCCTGAGCATGGCCTGATGAGGGGTGCCATGTCCGCACCCAGGATCCCAACCAGAGAAACTCTGGGCCACCAAAGCAGAGAGCTTGAACTTACCCACTCAGCCACAGGGCTGGCCCCTCCTGAATAAATTCTTGATATCAGTTTTATTTAGTTGTTATCTATCTGTTGAAAATGGTCATTTGTGTTTTTTCTTTGTCTGATGCTAGACAATAGAAATTTATGATATAGGCAAAACAAGATATATTCCAATGTTTTAAAAGATCAATTTCTGGCGAGCAGGTGGTGTCAGGGAAGAGAGAGGTCTGAGAGTATTTGATGGTCTTCTTTATACTTTAATGAGTATGTTAAGAACCAGATGAAATTACTATATTTGGACACATGATAGACTGAACCTTACATTTGTGCTTTCTATGAAAATAGATTTTATTAAGGCAAAAATCGTGTGAACAGGGGCCGGCCCAGGGCGCAGAGGTTAAGTTCGTGCACTGGGCTTCCATGTCCTGGGGTTGGCTGGTTCAGATCCTGGACACGGACCTACGCACCACTCATCAAGCGATGCCACGTAGAAGAACTAGAAGGACTTGCAACTAGGATGGACAGCTATGTGCCGGGGCTTTGGGGAGAGAAATGTGTAAACAAAAGCATTCTACCTACTTAACAACCTTAAAATCATCTGCTGTTTGCATACAATGCTCTAATTCCAAAGTATTCTTAAAATATCAGTTGAAAATGAGAAAAAGAGCATTGCTCTAAAAGCCTTCCATAATTTAGGTTGAGTCTCTAATAACCACCGAAAGGGAAAAAAAAGGAAAAAATCAAGTCAAACAATATAAAGGAAAAATGCAGGAAAAATCAAGTCAGACAATGTAAACGACTTAATTTTCTTTCTTTGGGAGGACTCACTATGTATGTGTCTTGCTTAGTCTGAGTGAATTGCCCTTGTTTTGTTCTGGATTTTTATCAACCTTCCTAAAATCTAGAGAAGCTTGTTTTATTTTGCATGGCATCTTTTGGTAAAATCGAACTAAAACAATGACAGTGTTTTTATGTACAAATGACTTCTTTTCTCTTATTACAATACTCCATCTTTTATTACATCTTTACTACAGAAAAGGCAGAAAATACACAAGAGCGCAAGCAGGCTGAGACCACCCACGGTCCACTGCTCAGAGGCAGCTACTCTTAACTGCCTTCCACATCCTCTCCTTTTTGTGTTTATACTCTGAAAACAACGAAAACGAGAGCATTTTACGTGTGCTGCTTTTTAACCTGTGTTCACTTTTGTATCTATACTTATACTCTTAGAGATTATATTTTTTAAAAAATCTTTTTGCGTTTATTGCCCCATGCTATTCTTTTGGGTGGTAAAAAAATAACAATCAGTGCAACAACAAATTAATTCTCTATGAAACTCATGGTGTGGTTTTACTGAATATATTCTTTCGTGTGATGTATGTTTCTCAGTTGTTCTTACAAAGTGACCAGACTAAATAAAATTATATTCCCTTTTGTCTGAAACTAGGTTGTGGATAGGAAATACATATTTTGCAACATTTCAGATGATGATGTTATATAATTTTAGTGAAAGTTTTAGTATTATATTTTTGATCATTCTGTCTTCTGCTGACAGATTTCTTTTTAAAAACTGGTTAATCGCAATTTCTGGAAATTAAGAAGAAATTCTTCAAAAACAGGGGAAATGGTAAGATCTTGGTGAATTTTAGGTGTAGGAGGACGAGAGCTCCGGTCAAATTGTGTTGCGTGTTTACATTTGTCCCTTACACCTCCCCCCGCCCCCCACACACACACGTTTTACCTAGATGAAATTATTGGCTCAAAATAAGCACTAAGTGCAATTGCGAAAAATGATGTCACAACACACCTAGCCCCTGAGGGCACTGTATTAGTGAAAGCAGACCCTACCCCTCTTCGTGACATTCAGCTTATAGAGGAAAAAGGAGTTCTTGTTAAATGTGGTTTGTGAACTCCTACCATTCCCCTGACCCTGGCTTGCTTTTAAGTACCCATTGCTTTCTCCATTATTGTCCAGAAGCCTGGGAGGACAGCTCCAAGTACTTTAGAGAGAGATTTTGAGGAGGGGAAACAAAAGGAATTATAGCATATTCTCAGGGAAGGACCCCTGATCTGGAAATGAAGGGAGACTGCTCAATAATGACCGTAATAACTAAATATTTCTATATTGTATTTGTACCGTATGATTTATAAAATTGAGATATAATTCATGCACCATAAATTCACCCTTTTAAAGTGTACAATTCAGGGGTTTCTGGTTCATAGAGTTGTGCAGCCATCATCATGATCTAAGTTCAAAACATTTTCATCACGGGGCCGGCCCAGTGGAGCAGTGGTTAAGTGCACACGTTTGGCTTCTCGGCGGCCCAGGGTTACCCGGTTTGGATCCCAGGTGTGGACATGGCACCGCTTGGCAAGCCATGCTGTGGCAGGCGTCCCACATATAAAGCAGAGGAAGATGGGCATCGATGTTAGCTCAGGGCCAGGCTTCCTCAGCAAAAAGAGGAGGATTGGCAGCAGTTAGCTCAGGGCTGATTTTCCTCAAAAAGAAAAAAATTTTCATCACCCCTGTCCCCATTATTGATGACTCCCTAGTCCTCTTTCCCCCGAGCCCTACAACCACTGATCTACTTTCTTTCCTTGTGGATTTACCTACTCTGGACATTTTGTATAAATGGAATCATATGTGGCTTTTTGTGCTGGCTTCTATCACTTTGTATAAAATTTTCAATGTTCATCTATGTTGCAACATATATCAGTATTTCATTCCTTTTTATGGCCAAGTAATATTCCACTGAGTACTATACTACATTTATCTAGTCATCAGTTGATGAACATTTGAGTTAGTTGTTCCCATCTTTTGGCTATTAGGAATAACGCTGCTATGACAAGTTTTCGTTTGTATATGCTTTGGTGTTTATGATGTGCTTTCAGATCTGATTTGGGCCTCACAAATACTTTGTGAGATAAGGCAAGTCTGGCTAGTTCCATTTTCCACACAGGGAAACAGAAGCTCTTGGAGATAATTGCCCAGTGCGTGCTAAAGTCAGCACTCAAATCCACTTCTGTCTTTAAGACTATCTTAAAGAATGTCAACAGAAGCACGCTACTCCCAAAGAAAGACGAAGTTTATTGTCTATTTTTAGTTTTGTGAAGACATGAGTGTATTTATCCAGGCCTGTTGGAAAAGCAATGCCTAGACTAATCTACAGATTCCAGAAGAAACTGTTTCCATAACAAGTGGTCAAAATTTCTTAAAACAGAATTCAAACAGAATTATACCCAGGCCATTGTATAGGTACAGACAGTTTTCTTCGTTGTTGTTTCATGATTTGACTTTCAAGGAAAATGCAAAGACAGATTGTAGTTGTTCGCAGTTTTAATGGTTCACGGAAAGAAACAGCTGCAGATTATTTTTTCTCCTAATTATCATGCATCTGATCTTGGAGATATGTTTATGACTAGATTTAAATCTTAACACAGTCTATTAATATTTCAGTTTTGGCACCAGACACATAAAATACTATTATTCATGCAAACTTTGCCAAAAGCATTCTATGAGTCGAAACTTGACTAAATTAATATAGTCCTTTTTTGATCATATGAGTCATCATATATCAAAGTTTTGCAAGGGACTCTGGAAAGAGTGTAATCCAAACTCTTTGCCTAAAGTATGTGTTCTGGTCCATGAATTGAGTCCCTTCTCACCATCTGCCCTCTTATGACCAAAAGCAGCAACACCAATAATAAAGAACAGAAGCTTAACAACAAACAGAAAAGTCTGGTTCCATTTTTCCTTGTTTGGGTCGTCTTTCCCCCATGCTGTATTCTGATGAATTCTGACTGGCCCTTGCCTTTCTCTGGATTGCTAGGATGAATTACTCTCACCTTGTATCAATACTCATATTCCATTTATCCCACTTCATTGAAATTATTTGTTTAAATGACTGTGTTGTCGATCAGATGCTGAGGGTGTTGAAAGTTACATATTTTGTTCTCTTCAGCAACCAGTAGAATTCCTAGTATACTCATGCAATAAAGATTTGTTGAATTGGATTGACTTTTTAATAGGATCTCAAGAACTCCAAGTTCTGACCTTGCAGATTGTGAAATTGCTATCTGTATTACCATCAACTAACACTTACTGAGCCCTCATAGCTAGAAGAACTGAACTGGATCTACAAGATTTATGAAGAATCGGGGCCGGCCACATGGCTGACTGGTTAAGTTTGTGGGCTCCGCTTTGGTGGACCAGGGTTTCACCAGTTTGGATGCTGGGGGCAGACCTAGCACCACTCCTCAAGCCATGCTGAGGCAGCGTCCCACATAGCAGAGCCAGAAGGACCCACAACTAGAATATACAACTATGTACTGGGGGGCTTTGGAGAGAAGAAGAAGAAGAAAAAAAAAAAGACAGATGATTGTCAGTCGATGTTAGCTCAGGTGCCAATCTTTAAAGAAGAAGAATCGGGGCTGGCCCAGGGGCACAGTGGTTAAGTTTGCATGTTCTGCATCTTCTGCAGCCTGGGGTTTGCCGTTTTGGATCCCGGGTGCAGACATGGCACCACTTGGCAAGCCATGCTGTGCTAGGCATCCCACATATAAAGCAGAGGAAGACGGGCATGTATGTTAGCTCAGAGCCAGTCTTCCTCAGCAAAAAGAGGAGGACTGGCAGCAGATATTAGCTCAGGGCTAATCTTCCTCAAAAAAAGAAAATTAAAAAAAATAAATTAAAAAAGAATCTTGCACGTGGTCTCTGCTCTTAGGAAGTTAATGAAGTCTATACATGGTAGAAATCAAGCCAGACAAAAGTAATTCAAAATTAATATTTAGAATGAATACCCATACATATGCACGTAATTAGAGGAGTATCAATGTGTGGGATATGTAAAAGGATTAGATATATTGGAATTAGGTCATAGTATTTTATTGGGATTGCATCATGTTATTAGCCAGTTTCACAAAGATCAATCAGTCCTTCTTTCAACATGAAGTTATTGACCAATTGTTTTGAAGGTGGAGCCAAAAAGATTTCCTGACTGATTGGATGTGGGTATAACAGATAAAAGGGTCAAGGATGCCTCCAATGTTTCTGACCTGGGCCACCGGAAGGATGGAGTTGCCATCAACTGAGATGGGTGGGTCCGTGGTGAAGCAGGTTTGTGGGAGATGGTCAGGAGTCAGTCCTGTGCTCTAGGTAGGGACTTGCGACACCTCAGTGAACAAAACAAGCAAAGGTTCCAACCCCTGCCATTACATTCTCTTGGAGGGTGGGGGACAAAAATGCAGCACATAAGAAAATTATGTATATGTTAGAAGGGATGAGAGCTAGGAGAAAGCATAGGGCGGGGTATAGGGATCAGGAATGCTGGGGTGGGGGTGGGGAGAAGTCTGGAAGAGGAGTGTTTCAAGCAGAGGAAATAGTCAGTTCAAATGCGCTAAGACAGATAGTGCTTGCTGGTTCCTCCCAGGAGCATCAGGGAGTGAAGAGTAATTCATGGACAGTAGAAGAGATCCGATGGACCAAGGGGCCAGATGTATAGTGCCTCGTAGGTGGTTGTAAGCACTTTGGGTTGCATCACTACAATTTAAACAGGCAGTCTTTGGTAGGCTTCCAGCAGAGAGGTGGCATGCTCTGACTTACGTATTTAAGGGATCGTTGTGGTTGCTGGGTTGAGAATAGACTCAAGAAGGCAGAATCGACTTAGGCGGAAGCAGTCAGACTTTCACAGATGCTATTGCAGTTATCCAGGTGAGGGATGGTAGTGAACCACTGCAGGTGGAGAGCAGAGGTTGGATCCTGGATATACTTTGAAAGTAGAGCCAACATGATTTCCCTACAGACTGAATGTGGGGTGTGACAGAAAAGGGACTCAAGGATGACTCCAGGGTTTTTGACCTGAACAACTGGAAGGGTGGAGTTGCCATCCATGAAATAGGGAAGTCTATGGTGGAGGAGTTTTGTGGAGGAAGATCAGGAGTTGTTTTGTACATGTCAGTCTTGAGACGCCTCTTAGACATCCAAGTGACACGAGGGCTGTTGGAGACAAGAGGTCCATCGGCTGAGAGGCTGCAGAGCAAACAGCATCTTCAGGGAAGAGACAGGATACAGTTAGAGCAGGAAAAAGAAGGGCTTATACAGAGGCAGCTTGTAGATACAGGGGTTTTACAAAGGATGGGCTGTGAATTGCAGAGGACAGTGTGGGGAGGGTTCCAAGGATTGGGGGCATAGAACGTGGGACTGAATGGGGCTGGCCAGAGCTTTAAGGGGATTCGAGTGAGGAAGATTCCAGATGACCTGAACATCTGGGACTTCTTAGGGTGATTGATAGGCACAAAGATATGGGGCATAATGAGATGCATCCTAGCGGATTCAAGGCAGTGGTGGTGAGGCTTTGAACGTTAGGGGCCAGGCAAAGGGAGGTATCTGGGGCTGCTTTTTGACCTTGTTGGAGGTGAGGAATGAGAGCAAGATGCTTCCCTTTGACCCACGCTGATGTGTTTAAGAATGTCTGGGGAGGATGGAAGTCGCTCCAATCAGTCGCCGTCTATTGACTCGTGCTTTTGTAGGGTAGAAGGAGTGGGCTATTTGAGACTCTATTACATTTAAAGCACTAGGCCAAGCAATGTGGGGCAGAGAGAAGTCATGTGGGTGTTGCCCTTAAGTTGTGATTATTATATTAAAATTGAAATAATATTTTCATCATAGTCTAAAATAATGACAACCTAAGTTAAGCAGTAACATAGTCCATGTCACTGTGATATTTCCCAGAGGAATCCCTCAAAGGGAGCACTTTGTCAGTGATGTTCTTCAGGATGGCCAGTGTTTTTACAAGAACATTATTATTATTTTTTCCTCTTCCTTTTTCTTTTTTGAGGAAGATTAGCCCTGAGCTAAGCTCTGTGCCCATCTTCCTCTACTTTATATGTGGGACGCATGCTGCAGCATGGCTTGATGAGCAGTGCTAGGTCCATACCCGGCATCTGAACCAGTGATCCCTGGGCTGCCAAAACGAAACGTGTGAACTTAACCACTGTGCCACCAGGCCAGCTCCAAGAAAATTATTTTTAAGGGGACTAAATTGGCAGCCAGAAAACTTGAGTTTGAGCTCTACTTTTTCATTTACTAATTGTGTGTTTTCATGCTCTTTGTATATTCACTTTTCGTATCTTTTAATATTGGTATCATGAAACCTACCTCACAGACAAGTGAAAAATGAAATGTGATAAGGTAAGCAAAGAAGTGTTATCAACAAACAAACAAACAGTATCATAGAAATACGAGGTTGTATTAATATAGTGAGAAGTGCTGAGCATTTTTCTGTGTGTTTCATCTGTGAATACCGTGGGAATCTTGAAGACACACTTTAAAATACTCGGCAGGTCATGTGTCCCGCCAACTAGAGGAACCAGCAACAGTCCTTTGAAAATGGCAATCTCTTCTTGGACTTAGAAATACAATAAAGCTAAAGAAAAAAATAATATTCTAAATAGAAGTGTCATTATTTGCTTTATTTGGCAACATGGACCACAAAAATGAGCGAAATTTTAACATTTCTACCTACGTTAGAAGTTGATATTGAAGTAGTTTCTTTTCAGAGGGAAATCATAAACAATGCAGGATTTTATCCTTAAGGCATTTTAATTAAACACTTCAGAAATTTTAAAAAACGAAGGGTTTCTAATTTTGACATTTTGGTGCTCCATTTTATATACTGGCCCTCCTCTCTTAATGTTAAATGATAGAATTTGATCATTAAATAAATGACCACCTGCAGTCGCTCTTCCATATGGATGGCAGATGTGGTGTTGAGGACCTCAGGCCTTCCATTATCTTTGTTAGTATAGGAATTGATTTGGCTGCTCACCATGGAGGGCAAGCAATGTTAGAGATGGTGGGAAGGATGGGATCCTATACTGTTATCCCCAGTTAATTCCTGTGTGAGCTAGGAATCAAACACAATTTTCTTGACGTCAGTTCCAGAATATTCTCCCTGCTATCCCTCCCTCCCAATTTTGAATCTATGATGGTTTATGCACAGAATGGCATCCTTTGCAGTTGAGCTGTCAATACTGATGGGTGAAAAACCAAAGCCACAGCTAGTTTAAGACCAGCAGATCCTCAGAGTTAGAATTAGCCCTCCAGGTGATGGTTCCTCACCCCTCAGTCGAGCCACCCAAAATGCCCATCTTTCCTCAGTTTCAGCCCTTTGCTTGTGAGGATAGCAGTGAGTAGAGGTCAGCTAACATTTCTGCCATGTCCGCTACACATAGAGCCAAGTTTCCCAGGGCCCTAGGACTACAACTACTCTGGGAAGATTGTTTACTTATCTGTGTCCACTCTCTGTGGCCTTGCTCCAGCTGAATTATCCTTGAACCAGGTCAGATGAATGCAACCAGGCTCTCATTTTAAATATTTTTTCACTGAGAAACTTTTTTTATAACTGAAAATTTCCCTGCAGAAACAATTCTATTTTGAGAAACTTTCCTCTGCCTACTTTACATTTCTCATGTTGTAGTCTGGGTTAAATTAGCTGGGAGTAAGGGACACCGGAAATACAAGGACAAAGAGAGAGGAGGAAGTGTCCAATAACCTCAAGTGTTTTAACTGAGAAGCAGAAGCAAGTTAATGCAAATGCCATGATGTGTTTGTGGCATTACATGTCACTCTCATCGTTGAGAAAGAAATAGTGCAAACCATCTATCTTCTTATGGGAAGAGCAGCTGGTAAAAGCATATCAATTTTGCTTGCAAGTACAAGGAAACCCAACTCCAATGGGCTTAAATGACAAAGAAATGTATTGACTCCCAAAACCGGAAGCCCAGACATAGGAGAGATTTTCAGTTGTCTTAATCTGTCAACTCTGGCTCCATTTCCCTGTGACTCTCTCAGCTCTGTATCTCTCCATGGGTCAGCGCCATCCTCAGGCTGGTAGAGAATTGTACGCAGCAGTTCCAGACATATAATGCATGAGTAATATCATGAGTGGAAGACCAAAAAAGCTTCCAGAAGCTCATTCTGAAGAACATGGGGAAAGCCCCCAGATTGCTCTTCTCATGACTCATTGGCAAGAATTTTCACCCACCCCCATCACTGACAAGAGGAATGAATTTGCCCTCAGCTAGAGTTCTGTTTGGAAGGCCTATTGGGGAAACGCATGCCAGACAGACAATTGCCAATGTCCACCTACTCTATTTCTTTCTGCTGGATTTTGCTGAGATTGAGTATCATGTTTTACTCATTCTTTTATTTCTGGCATCTATCATGGTGGCTAGTACATAACAGCTGTTCAATAAATGCCATTGAATAAATAAGTTAATAAATGAGTACCCAGAAGGATGGCAAATCTGATCTATATTTGTCCTGTAGTTAAAAACATAAAGTCCAAATAATCCGTGGTTTCCTGAAATTAAAAAAAGAAGGCATTTGTAAGAGCATCTTTTCTGGAGGGGACGGAGGGAGATACAATAATATAATCAGGACTCAAATTACATAGGATTTTATAATAGACCAGATGTCAACCATTTGAATAACATTTAGCAGTAAACAGACATAAGTGCTACATTTTTTAAATGAACGATTTGGATCCTGAATTAAATAAGCTTGTGAATTTCACACAATGGAAGCTTCCAGATTTTCAGCCTGCATTAATAGGTTTAGAATTATTTTGCTTGAAGATGGGGGGATGGATTCATGGGTTGAAGATTTGCAGGTATTTCTAACAGAATTTTGTGTTTTTTGGGACTTAGAACACAGCGCTCAACAGAAACCCAACAGAAAGCAACTGATGGCAGCTTTTAGGAACTCCCTGTTGATGCAAGTTTTCTTCTACTTCCCTCACGATTTACCCAGAACAATATAAATGTTACAAATTACCGTGAGTGGGAGGGAACAGAATATTCATGAAGGCTTCCTAGCAGCCTTTTGCATCCAACTTACTGCTGCTGTTTTTAGGGTTGTAGCCTGTTTCATTGCATCCAGTTCCACACCAAACTCTTGATAAAGTGAACAGTTCAACAGGTGGGTGTGTCTGGGAGGAGCCCTCAGTATTTCACGGCAACAGTTTGAGCGCTTCCTCATTAGAACTGCCTCCTCATCTAGACTCAAAGAAAACAAACAAGGCTGGCTTCCCCCTCAGTGAGTGTGCACCTGCAAGGCTGTTTACTGAGGTCAGCGGCAACTGTGTTGCTCTGAGCCCTGATGTCCAACCAGAAGTTGCAAATGTGTTGGGCTGGCACAACATTCGTGCTTTTTCTTTCTTTTTATATTATTTGGATTTGAATGATTTTAGGTGAAGCATGCTCTTTGGTTCCCTGTAAGTCTCACCACTTCCTATTTGACTGGCATATTTACATTACCTGCCTGAGGCCTGCAGGCAATGACCTTGCCGCCCCAGACTAAAACCACAGAAGGAAATCGGCATTGAGGCTGAGTTTATTTAGGTTAAGCAGGCAGAATGCAGAGGGAAACAGATGCTTTCTTACCATCCTAGAATAAATGGAACAATTAGCATTTTCAATCTTTGCTTCCAGAACTGTGTTGAAACCAGCTGTGGAAGGACCCTCAAAGCTTGGTTATCTTTACATCTATCTATATAGAACTGTGACTTTGGATTGACATGGAACTCAAAGGAGTTTCCTGGAATTACTCTAAGGATGCGGTTCATCTCAATTGTTTCTATAAGATGGTCTGATTTGGGGAGAATAGTGTTTTCTGTATGTGCACAAAGCATTATGACGCTAAGTGAGAATCCCATCTCCCCTCACCACAGACTTTATTCTCTAGCATTTCAAGTGGTTTCATTTATTAATTTCCTTCCCATATTTCCCATGTAGGTTGCCCTGGTGATTTGTCTTCTTATAGTCGTATATACATAGTCTTATTATTTTTTTTGGTGAGGAAGATTGGTCCCGAGCTAACATCTGTTGCCAATCTTCCTCTTTTTGCTTGAGGAAGATTGTGCCTGAGCTAACATCTATGCCAATCTTCCTCTATTTTATTTGTGGGATGCTGCCACAGCATGGCTTGATGAATGGTGTGTAGGTCCATGCCAGGGATCTGAACTTGCGAACCCCAGGCCGCTGAAGCAGAGTGTGCAAATTTAACCACTATGCCACTGGGCTGGCCCCCTTATTATCTTATACTCACGAATGTGCTGATATTTGTTAAGCAGCTACTGTGAACTGGGCACTTGTTAGGAGAGGGTGTGTGAACTCTTGCCTAACTGGTGGAAGCTAACCTTGAGTGAGATCCACTGAGAAATGAGAACGGATGCTGTAAGTCAGTGATTTAGGGGGAACTTTATTCAGGTCTCTTGTGCGGATAGAAAACGTTAAGAGCTAAATCACAAATCTTTATGACGTGTATGAAATTTTAGTTATTCTAATCAGAGAATAAGTGATCTGCTTTATACCATTTTATGGTATGCTTTATACCACCATTTCCTGGATACCCAGGGTGGCTTACACACGCTATTTTTAAAAAACGTTTTGTCTTGAAATTCTTCTAGATTCACGGGAAGTTGCAAAGAGAGTACAGAGAATTCCTTTGTATACAGGTCACTCAGTTCCCCCCAATGGTTACGTCTCACATAACTATAGTACAATTTCACAACCAGGAAACTGACATTGGGACAATGTGTGTGGATAGTTCTATGTGATCTTATTACATGTGTAGAGTTGTGTAACCACCACCGCAATCCAGATACACCAGATACAGAACTATTCCAACTCCACAAAGATTTCCCTCTTGCTACCCTGCCCCTCCCCCCACCATAACTAAATCCTAACCACCACTAATCTGATTTTCATCTTTCTAATTTTATCATTTTGAGATAGTTATATAAGTGGACTCATATGGTAGGTGACCTTTTGAGATTGGCTTTTTGCGCTCAGCTTAATGCCCTGGAGACCCATCGAAATTGTATCAATACAAGCTAGTTCATTTCTTTGTGCTGCTGAGTGGCGTTCCATGGTATCGATGTACCGCAGCTTGTTGACTATTTTGATTAAAGTTGCTATGAACAATCGTGTACAGGTTTGTGTACGCATATATTTTCATTTCTTTGGGATAAATGCAATTGCTGAGTCATATGGTAAGCATATGTTTAGTGTTTTAAAGAAACTGCCCAACTGTTTTTCAGAGTGGCTGCGTTATGTGTTATTTTACCTTCCCAGCATGCTCTTTTTTGTTTAAAAAAAAAATAGAGCATCAATTCCTTAGGAAACTGATTCTTGATAAAGGTTCTTCAAATGCAAAAAAACCAATTTGTGATAGGTTTGTGATCATGCTGTCTGACCACATTACATTTCTTTTGCAAGGTAAGACATCATAATTGATGGGGAAACCTGGGGTCCTAGTACCTGGCCCACTAGAGACTGGCAGATACAGACGCTGTGTTGCATCAATATGAGCAGGAATGGACACAGCAGGCCTTCAGTTGTTCACCTCACTTTATCAACGTGGACACAATTCCTTCTGGCATGCCAGATAATCAAGAGACACTTGGCCATCAAAGGGTACTCTGCTTCCAAGACTCTGAAACAATTTTTGAGCATTATCACCTTGCATTGGCCACATTCCTAGGATTTAGGAGGCAAGTTCTTTTCTGCCAACTTTTTGAAGGAGAAAGTGCAAGGATGTAAGGTCATCCGGTGAATCTCAGGGACTGTAGTCAAAGTCACAGAGTGGCGAGAAGGAAGAGATCTCTGGCTTCAGGGTCGGTTCTGTCACTTTCCAGCTGTTTGACTAGCCCATGTTACTCCACACCTCTCAGCTTCAGTTTCCTTTTCCATAAAATGAGGACACTCATGTCTACCTCGTAGGATCCATGAAAGCAATAAGTGCAATTATGTATGTACACAGCTAGCATTTTGGTGGGGACTTATGACATTCGAGGAACTGCGCTCTCTTGTAGGTGTTTAAAAAATATGACTATGCTCCCTTCCTTCTTTCTAATTTTCCCTTGTCTTCTTAGTCTCTTTTTAATCTCCGAAGCTAGAAATATGATGGTGAGCTTATAACTTTGTTCTTTCACTCAACAAATATTTATAGAACACCTCCTGTCTGTCAGGCACGGGCCTAGGTTCTGAAGACACAGCCCTACACAAGACAGACATGGTCTATGTTCTCAGAGATTATATCCTAGTCAAGGGCGGCTAAAAAGAAAAAAATAAGCAAACACATATATTAGACAATTTCAGACAATGTTAAGTGCTAAGTAAGAAAAAAAAAGTAAGAACAAGGCAGCGTAAGGAGACGGAGACAGAGACAGCTGGGATGAGACGAGGAGACAGGAATGAAGGCTATTTTAGAAATGATGCTCAGGGAAGCAGTCTCTATGGGTGTGATATCAGAAAAGAAACGAGGGAAGGGAGGAAGGAACAATGGGAAAATGCATGGAAAGAGAGTCGTGGGCAGAGTCTACACAGGTGAAATCAACTTGTATTTGACGAGCAAAGTCTGGATTTCTGGTGTTTAGCAAATGAGAGAGAGGGTAGGAGAAGAATATGGAGAGACCGAACTTTCTAGGACATGGCAATAAGTTTGGACTTTATTCTAAATATGATGGGAGGGTTTTGAACATTGGAATGACGTGATCTGATTTATGTTTTATAAGGAGGATTTATTCTGCCGTTTGGAAGATGGATTGGAGGGGTGAAGATGGCAAAGGGACGAGTTGAGAGGCTACTGCATTACTCAGATGAGAGATGACTGTCGCTTGGCCAAGGATTTCAGCAGTTGAGATGGAGAGAAGAGGATGGATTTGGGGTCAGTATTGGAGAAGAGCTGATAGGACCCACATGGATAGAACATAGGATGTGAAAGAAATGGAGCCATCAAGGATGACTCCTGGGCTTTGGGCTGAGCACTTGTCTGTTGCGGAATCCAGAAGTCTCTTCACGGCTCCACTGTGTGTTTTCAATGAGAATTATTTCTCATGTTGTACAAGATGAGCTCCTTTAGGTCTGTCTGTGCTGCATTCAGTGAGAACCGAGCGTGGGCTATAGCTTTGGTAGAACTCAAGACGACATGTTGATCACTTCCTGAATCCTTTAGGTTTTGCCCTTTCTGTGTACCTGTGGTGGATTACTTTGTAACTTTTGCTTCAATTATCCTCCAGCTGTCCCAGTTTCCACCCCTACTCCCTAGCTCCCACTTCAGCTTCTTCCTCTGCCCCTCAGCAGAACAGGAACAGTCACACAGGGCATGGCAAATTCAGCAGACGGGGCATAGGTGTTGGTGGATGAGCCTGCCCTTCAGGGAGTGTGGCCACCTGGCTTAGGGAATCTACAGTTCTTTCCTGGCTGCCTGTGCTGACCCCAAACAGGGCTTAGGGGCTGGAGCAGAGCAGAGCAGACGGTGACTCACATGTTCTTTTGTTAGAGTCTGAAGGGGAAGGGGCTGCAGCCATGGATGGTTCGTGGCACTGAAACCCCAGCACGGCTGACTCTGGGAAGCTGGTGTACACTGTAGGTCATCTCTCCTCTGCAATGCTTTGACAAGTATTTTCAGAACAGTTCCTTAACTTCTCTGAGCAACAATTTCCTCATCCGTAAAGATGGAGATAGTAATAATGATTGCTTCTCAGAGTTATGGTGAGAACCGACAATTGCAGAGGCAGGAAAGTGCCAGGCAAACTTGGAAAACTTGCTTGGAGTCTAGAGTCAGACCCCCTGGATTCTTTCCCATTCTGACACTGGAACAAGTTTCTTAATCTCTCTGTGCCTCGTTTTCCTTATCTCCAAAAGGAGGAGAATCATGGTGCCTCCTTCAGATGGTTATTGTGAGAATCAGATGAAATGTTTTGTGGAAAGTGCTTCACACTGTGACTGGCATTTGATTATAGCATTTCAAAATAACACTGGATGAGAGGCTCTTGATGATTGTCTGTTATGAAAAAATGACGTCTTTGAAAAGTGCGTGAATAGCTTTAAAACATTAGTTATTGTTTTTAATTTTATTACATCCTCCATTAGCCTTGCTGATTCTGTTTTCCAGAAGTAATTACAATTTTAGCATGTCAATCTCTGGGATTCAGATGAAAGGATCACATACTCAGATGCCTATGGGGGTAGGGCAGGTAACACAAATAAAGGAGGGAGGCAGGCCCCGGGATGAACTGGGGAGCACACAGTCTGATCTGTCTAAACAGGTTGCTCTGGCTTAGCCATGGCTGATTGTTTCAATGCCAGTAGTGTCACGTGCAAGTTCTTCCGGAGAAGCTGGAAATCTGGAATTTTTAGGTAAAAGTTCTGGGCTTATAAATGTTGGCAGTTAAACGGAAGAGTTTCAAAACACCGTGCTGGCTAAAGAAATATATATTTCAGGGAGTAGACCTGGCCCCTGGGCCACAAGTTAAGACACCTTGATCTCGATAACTGCAGATTAGTTTCTGAGGTCAGCTGCAGACGGGATCCCAGACAGGTAAATTTCAACGAGCGGATGGTTTAAGCACTAGACGCCCCCAGGGCAGACAAGCCCAGGTGGGGGATGCCCCAGAAGCTCCTGTGGTGTGGGAGACAGGTTGGACTTGTGCTGAAGGAGGATGCTGGAAAGATGAAGCATGTGACCCAAGGTGACCTGGGCATACTTCAGAACCTGATGTAGGGCTGGCCCCAATGCCACAGATATCTGTGCTTTGAATATCCAGGTGGTTTTTACTTCCTTGGCCATCAGGTTACACAGAGACAGTATTGTCCATTTCCCACTGCTTCCTGGGGCCCGAATTGCACCTGCTGTGCATAGCTATGGCATCATCCCTTGTTAGGCAACTGCTTGCCTTTGTTTTGAGGCTGCTGTGGGTCTCACCTGCTGTGGGCATTTTGGAGGGAGCGTAAACAGGAAGACTGCTAGAATCAGACTGGGTAAGCCAGTACACTGAACTATAGAGTTCCTACTAATATTCAAAATGAGAATCAGACATCTAACGTTATTTAAAAGTTATAGGACAATACTACTTGATCAGTGCTCCTTAACAGGGGCAGTTTGGCCCCCCAGGGGACCTTTAGCAATATCTGGAGATATTTTTGGTTGTCCCAACTGAGAGAGGGGTTTGCTACTGGCATCTAGTAGATAGAGGCCAGGGATGCTTCAAAATGTCCTAAGACACACAGGATAGCCCCCCACAACAAAGAATCATTGGGCCCAACATATCATTAGTGACAAGGCTGAGAAATCTGCAGTTTCTCAGGTTGAAAGAAAATTTTTATATGCGTGTTCATGTGAGAAGGTAATTTTAGAAATGAAATTAGGGGCATCAATTAAAGGCTGCCATACACTGAGTTAAAGGTATGTATACATTTGATTGTAGCAAATTGCTCTTTTCATGAACTCTTAGCTGGATTAACCTAACCGTTATATAGATATGAAGCAACCGACCTCCTCTTACGACACGGAACTAGTTTCACTATAAAGGAGCTTAGAGCTGCATATTGAAGCCCCTCAAGAGATGAGCGTGCTGAGATCCAGAGCAATAATCATACAAACAGGGAGAACCTGAAGAATAAAACCTAGGGTTCTCCATCCTTCCAAGTGGACCCACCAGCTGTGTTTTCTCCACCAACCGCTCCCAGTAGGCGGTAGTTTATGTCCTTTGACATCTTGCTTTACTGCCAGATGCTTTCAGTATAAACTCAAAGGCAAGTAAATAGAGGCTGAAGAGTGCATGCAACAGATGAGCTATGGATTAGTCACCTGTGTCAAGTGTAATATGGCCCAGGAGGTCCCCCTGAACTGAAGATGCAGGTCCTTGTCTCTAAAGGAGAGGCTCTACCCTAAAGGTCAGACTGAGCTGTGAGGACAGAGGGCAACCTAGGGTGGCTGGAAGGGTTGGGACAGTGAGATGAAATACTGAATTTCGTGAAATGTCTGATGGAAAGGAAGCAAGATAGTAATTGATTTTTTTCTTTTTCTGCAAGAAAGTCTTTGGTGTCTGAAGTATTCCTAAAGAAAGAAGACATTTCCATTTCCCTGTAAATGGGCTGGGTGGGGTCTGAGATTTGGAATGAAATATGCACATGACCTGTTAAACTAGGTGGGCTCTTCTCCTCGCCCAGAAACAACCTCACTACGCAACCGTGGAATCCGTATCACCCAAATAGAAACCAAAACCAAACTGACATATTTACATGGGGTCTTTAAAAAGTCGTATTTGTTAAGCTTAAATGATGTACACATCCCCCCACCCCCTCTTTTTTTTTGCTGGGCAAGATTTGCCCCTGAGCTAACATCTGTTGCCCATCTTCCTCTCTTCAACTTTTTTTTCTTTTTCCCTCCCCAAAGCCCCAGTAAATAGTTGTGTATTCTAGTTGTATGTCCTTCCAGTGCTACTCTGTGAGCCGCCACCACCGCATGGCTACTGACAGATGAGTGGTGTGCTTCCATGCTGGGGAACCGAACCTGGGCCATCGAAATGGAGCACACCAAACTTTAACCACTAGGCCCTCAGGGCTGGCTCACATCCTGTTTTTTTGGGTGGGTGATCCTCTGTCATAGTTCTCACTATTAAACCTCTCTCTCTTTAACCTCAAACAACAATGAGAAGAGTTGCACTTCCTGAGTACTTACCAGACGTTATTGTAAGCACTTCACATAGAGCTGTTTATTCAAACCTCACTTGTGAAGTATATATTATTATCCAATTTCCAGATGAGGAAACTGAGGCTTAAGAGGTTAAATAATTTGGTAGCAGTAACTCAGCTATTAAGGGAGGAGCTGAAATTTCAATGCAGGCCATCTGGCTCCAGAATCTGTAATTTAAACACTACCCAGTGTGGTCTGAAATCAAGATTTAGAATTTTTCTAGGTGATATGAGTCAGTTTTGCCAGGGGGACTCATGAGAGAATAAGATTCCTGGTTTTTCCTGAGATTTCTTTGAATTCTCCTTACTGTCCTTGAAAGAAAGACGTGCTTAAAAGTGTACAGATTGGGGGCTGGGCTGGTGGCATAGTGGTTAAGTTGGCACTCTCCATTTCAGCAGCCTGGGATTCAAGAGTTCAGATCCCGGGTGCAGACTAACTCACCACTCATCAAGCCATGCTATGGCGGCATCCCACATGTAAAATAGAGGAAGATAGACACAGATGTTAGCTCAGGGACAATCTTCCTCACCAAAAACAAAAAAAAAGTTTACAGATTTGGAGACATTTTAGGACAGTTTTCCCAGGTTGACAAGGTAGCAGCAGACAAGAAAATAGACTTTGTGTCCCACAGGAGTGGTTTGAATTCTAGTTAAACCTACTAACTGAGTGATGTTGGGCAAGTTACTTACCATCCCTGAGCCTTGGGTCCTCATTTGTAAAGTGGACAATAACACATGCTTGAATTGTCGTAAGGATTAAATGATATAATTCAGGTAAAGCATCTAATGCCATGCCTGTCACATAGAAAGTGCTCAGTAGGGGCTGGTCGGGTGGCACAGTGGTTAAGTGCGCACGTTCTGCTTTGGTGGCCTAGTGTCTGCCAGTTTGGAACCTGGGTGCAGACATGGCCCTGCTCATCATGCCATGCTATGGCAGGCGCCCCACATATAAACTAGAGGAGGATGGGCATGGATGTTAGCTCCGGGCCAGTCTTCAGCAAAAAGAGGAGGATTGGCAGCAGATGTTAGCTCAGGGCTAATCTTCCTAAAATAAATAAATAAATAAATAAACTATTAAAAAAAAAAGAAAGTTGCTCAGTAAATGGTAGTTCTTGTTTTTGCAGGGAGCCTAGTAATGGAATTATAGAATGGGGGCAGATTGGCAAGGAAATCTCAGATAAACATTTTTAAACTGTGAGATTAAATTCTGGCTCCGCCACTGAGAAACAGGGTGACCCTTGGATAATTATTTGACTTTTTTGAAACTTTAATTTATAAAGGGTAGATGTTATGTATTGTATGAGCCCACAGTATAGGGCTATCTTGATCATTTACTTAGTGGCACGTTTCTGCTCTTAAAAACAATGCCAAGCAAAACAAACAAATGCAACCCAGGAGGAGGAAGCTGGAGATGGGACACCTACAGTGTCAATATTTTGATAGAGAGCAAACAGTTTTTACTCTTTTGGCACCAAGAAACAGAATCATGCAAGGAAGATGGTATGATTTACACAGCTGGAGGGGGCTTTTAAGGATTACTTGACTTTTTCTTGACACCAAGATGGGTAAAGGTGGTTCAGTATTTCATGGATGAAGGAATGATTAAAAAAAAAAAGGCATCGTGTGAAAAATGGAGACTGGGGTGGTTGGTGCGTCACAGGTAACTTGAAAGCAGCGATAGGTCCTGGCATGACTCCCCCCTCATAGTCTTTACAAGAGATTACCTTCCAATTACTTCTGAGCTCTTTTCCATAGAATCCGATGTTTTTAAAATTAGGAAGGATCGCCCTCTAGGGGTCAAGAGAGAATAACTGCATAATGGACTAGATTTCTGCAGACTAGATTTCTGCAGACCAGACTCCCATTATCCTACGGGCATTAGAGGGGAAAGAGACTGGTAATTTGAGAGCAGATGCCTAAATTTTGCAGAGAGGAAGGGACCTTGCCACGTGGGGCTAATTAGTATAATTCAGCTAAATTAGGGAAGCCAGCTGACCTCCCTTCTGAGGCTTCCCCATTACACTAATTAAATAAAGCAGCAAATCTTTAATGACAAATCGCTTTCGTAAACAGGAAGCTCAAAAATAGCAAACAGAAGAAACAACAGTTAATCAGCAGGGATGGCCCATTTCTATTTATTTATTTATTTTATTTTATTTTTTGTGGTGAGGAAGATTGGCCCTGAGCTAACATCTGTGCCCATCTTCCTCTATTTTTCATATGTGGGACGCCACCACAGCCTGGCGTGATGAGTGCTGTGTAGGTCTGTGCCTAGGATCCAAACCCACGAACCCTGGGCCACCAACATGGAGCGCGTGAACTCAACCACTACACCACCAGGCTGGCCTCTGTTTCTATTTCTTTATTCCCATCACTGACACAAGAGTGATTGTTTTAACTTTATATTCATAATTTGGTTAATTTGTCAAGACTGGACAGAGTGTATTGAAATGTCAGGTCACTAAATTTCACTTATACTTCTCTTATACTGTCTTTTTATGAATGTCTTGAAGTAAATTAATGAAGTGTGTGTAGTTAAGGGTGAGAAAGGTTTGGTCACAGCTGTGGATACATGAGTGGAGCATAGGAGAAATCCTTTTGACAACACAATTATAGTGGTAATTAATAAGATATATTTATGAATACTTGAACAGGGTTAAAACTGGCATCCAAATTTAAGCAGAATTTTATTTTTTTTGAGGAAGATTAGCCCTGAGCTGACATCTGCTGCCAATCCTCCTCTTTTTGCTGAGGAAGACTGGCCCTGAGCTAACATCCTTACCCATCTTCCTCTACTTTATATGTGGGACGCCTACCACAGCATGGCTTGCCAAGCGGTGCCATGTCCGCACCCGGGATCCGAACCAGTGAACCCTGGGCCACCGAAGCAGAACATGTGCACTTAATCGCTCCGCCGCCGGTCGGCCCCTAAGCAGAACACTTTTTATTCAAAATTTACTTCATTATGAAAATGCCACTCACTGAAAATATTTGCATTGGTCCACTTTGATCACTGAAGATCCAATGCATTCATTTCAATATTAATAGCTTTCCAGAGCAATTTAATTTACATCTAGTAAGCAAGCTGGTAATCAAATGTTGAAGTCATTTAATCTTTATATATATATATATGTGAGTCCATTAGAAATTGGTAACAGATAAGTAATGGATCTCTGTAGTCAGTGTCACTTAGTTCTATGCTGTTTACTATCATTATGTTTAAAAAATTGCATTCGAGAACAGGAAAACAATCACCTTTCTTTTAAGATGTTATATTTCTGAATGGCTTTTTGGTTCCTCATGGAAGGTGAGCTGAAAGCTTATTGGATCTTAGCTGGTAGCTCTCTCAAGACCATCAATTCTAGGAGTCAGGCATAAAATCAGTAAACAAGAGTTATAGCCATGGGTGAAGTACAAGTCTGAGAGCTTAAGGGGCGGATGTGAAATTGACTTGAAAGATACTGCACTTAAACGCAGGATACAGGTGTAGATAACCAGGAGGAAAAGAAAGTCTTCTTTGACTAAGCACAGAAATACTGGACTGCTGACTTAAATTTAACAAGATGCATGGAGAAGTACTTTTTGCATCAAGGATCTGATTGCATACAGTTTTAGGCAAATAAATGTCATTCCAACTTAAATAGCATGTTGACAAATATTTTTTTCCCCACTACATTCCTTCTAAAGCCATGTAAATAAAGGAAAGTATCACTTAAAAATGATCTGGAATTGTCTCTGTTCATCCTCAAGAATGTTGGCTGAAATGATTATTAACTGGAAATTTGTATACATTATTTTTTTGGTGATGAAGTCAATTAGCATTTGTTGAGCATTTGAAATCACAGAAAGTATAATAGGTTGTGTTTTGATGTGGTTACTTTTAGAAAAGAAAGGATAATAGTCATAGATTTAGTGTTTAATACTGAGGAAAGGACTGGAACACATTTTGTCATAAATTGAGCCTCAGAAGCAAATGTACACAAGTGTGTGCACACACACACACACCCCCTCAATACCCTTCATGTAACGTACTGCACATTATTTTTTTCCTAAGACTAACTCAACTAATCTAGGTAGCATATGTGAAATTGATTGGCCAGCCAAACAATGGTTTAAGGCGAAAATGCATGATGTTATAAATATGCATTCCCCTAAACTTTTAAAATATCTTTTATTTTATCGCATAGGTTCTACCCTTGGGAGAACTGTAAGGTTCTGAGATCAATAACGACAGTTGAGTACGTGTTATGACTAAAGTAATACTGTATCATAATGGATAGCAGGATCTGCATCAGTCTAGAATAATTTATGTTGCAAGGACCTTTATCTCACACGGCAGCCTAGGGTCAGACCCTGAAGTCTGTTCAAGTTCCCTGCTTCTGGCATTGAACCCAGTGGTCAACCAGCTGCGTTTTTCCTGAGGTTTGCATTTTGCCGCAACTTGGCTGGCAAATTATTTTGTAGTGGATGTGGATTTGGAGGACGCTCACAAGAGCCACCTGACAGTCTTGAGCTTGAGGAGCCTGTTGTAAGGCCCTCAGGGTCTGAAGAACGAATGCAAACCCCTCAGTGATGGGTTAATCAATTCAGCACCATGCTCAGCACGGTTCCTCAAATGCTGAGGTGTAATCGAAACTGCTAGTCACTGCGGGTGGCACTAAGAAAAGAGATATAAACCTAGTGACATTTGACTCTGGCCAACAACCAAGGGAATGGATAGGTATATAAGTATATATGTCTATAAAAGTATATATATTTTATTTTTGGCAAAACAGAGAAATGAGAAAAGCATTTAAGATTTCTCCTGAGGGCTTAAGAGCTTGTTGGCACCTGCTCCGCGCTGGTGGAGTGGTGGTAGGGAGTTAGGAAGGAGCAGTTAATGAGGGCTAAAGGAATCAAGAAGTCTGGAAAACTTTGACTTTTACATGGAAGTGAAGAGAGCTTGCATGAATGTATCTTAGAGTACCATCTTTTTAATTAAAAGATTTGTTTTTGTCTCAGTAAGGGAGGAATACCCACTGATTGACCTGAAGCTGAAGAGCTGTGACAGCAGAGTTGTCTTATAATAGTACTGTGATATTGACATAAGGAATGGTGAGTGTGTATGCAAGAGAGAAAGGAAGAAAGAGAAGAATGGTGTTAGTATTTGGGGAATAACATGATTTTCTTTTATCTGGAAGAGAATTCTCTTAAAGATGCTCTGTAAGTTTTAGAACAGATAGATGGTCAGTTGATTCTAAGTTGTTTGTTTTCAAAGAAAGATTTTATTCCCATTGACAAGGTAGGGCTCACACCTGAACTTCAGTATTCCATGAATGCCAACGCTTAACTATTTGGCAAAAGAATGATGCGTGGTATCTGAGACCCTAATTTCATCCCACTCCCTACCCCTGCAAACATCTTTCCTCTCTGCACTTTCAAGAATCAGAGATCAACAATGTCTACTTGCCTCCTTTTATTCAAGCAAGATTTATCTAGAGAAAAGCTTTTCAAAAGGAGACATATGAATTTCTCTTTTTTCTCTCTGGTTATCCCAACCTCATCATTGTACCCTGGCTCTTTTTGCAGGAGATATAATGATTAAAGGCTGGCTCTTAACTAAAGTGGGAAGGATGTGTCCTTGGGCAAGGGAAAGGAAATGGTCACCGACATGGTCAGAGATGCTCCTAGAAATCTATTTGCATTTTTATCAGCTCTTTCATTATTTTCGGAGTTTTCTAACTTGGTAGTAAAATGATTCAGAGGTTCTGTGACATAAGGTTAAAGAAGGCGGAAAGTCTCATAGGTGTTACTTCAGTGGCTGGAACACGTTGATGTCAGAAAAGTTTTTGGTAAATCAAGGATACAGCCAATCATTTAATTTTTGTTTTCTTCTTTTGGTGAAAAAGAAGGGCCCTGAGCTAACAACATCTGTTGCCAATCTTCCTTCCTTTTGCTTGAGGAAGATTGTTGCTGAGCTAACACCTGTGCCAATCTTCCTCTATTTTGTATGTGGGATGCCACCACAGCATGGCTCGATGAGCTGTGTGTAGGTCCTCGCCCAAGATCCAAACCTGGGAACCCAGGGCCACCAAAGCAGAGCACACGAACTTAACCACTACACCACTGGGCAGCCTCCAGTCCTTTCAATTTCATGCGTTGATGGAGCTGAGAAAGAAGTGAGATAAATAACTCAGTAAACAAAAATTCATTTAATGTGGATGAGTTTAAGAACTGATAAACAGACATCATGGACAATAGATAAAAACAGATATAACATGGCGATTATATAATACTAATATTGATCTATTGTTCCTAGAAGATGAGCATGTGTGTATAAATATACATAGATACATATTTACATATCCTATCTTCAGACCACTATCAAGCGTGCCTATAAATTTAAGATGCGCTCGTAGTTTTTGATACATGATGACTGCACGATGTATTACGATGATCTAAAATGCATGCTTTTGCAAATCTACAATTGGATTGAAGGTTGAGGTAGAATAGAACATGAAAATATTCTCTGTTCATAAATTAGATGTGAATCTTCCAAGGCCGCCAGAGCATTTTGTGAATCGAAGCTGAGGTACCTGAAGGACTTCAAATCGCTTTTCAAAGTTCCTGTCTGAAATAGCCAGAGGAGCCAGGAATGGAAGAATCTGGCTTTTTGCCCTAATAATTTGATTGAATTTCTAAAGACCAAATGACAGAGGTAATTTTAGTAAGTTTGGAGGATAGACGTTTTAGTATTGATGAAGATTAGATATTAAAGTGATTACAGAAAATTAAGAATAATGATTGAAAAGCCTGGATGATATTCTCACTCCATATTATTTCAAGTATGAATTTATAAAAACTGGCCCAAAGTCACGGGTAGTGGAAAAGTGGGGTGAATGTAGTCACTAATATTGGGGCTCTGCTCAGACATGTCTGTATTCCTTTTTACTAGTTCTGAATCCTTCCACCTGCCTTGTGCATTTTCCCCAACAGTCTACAGGTCTTTCAGAGGGCTGTCCTCAGCTTACTGGATGCCTTTGGCTGTGCACAGAATTTATACTCTCTGGGGGCTGTACCAGTGACTGACAGGTGTACGCTTACGAAAGTCCTTCTTGTCTCAAATAGGAAGCACTGTGAGGTGTAACTGATGCCCCCAGAGCTCTCCAGGAGGTTCCAGCTGATGCTCTCTCGGGTCTCTCCCTGGAATTGCACCTGGCTGGGCTTCCTCCTCTTCCCTGGCCAGCTTCCTCCCTTCTCTTCCCAGTTTCCCCGCTTCCTAAATCAATCCCTTGCGTGTGAATCCTCGACTCAACCTCAGGGTCTTAACCAGACCTGAGACCATGAAGGAACAAAGGGAAGGAGATGAGCTGATTTATGTCACACGGTTTCATGAGCATCTTTATTTTGCACATTCGCTAGCATTTTATTAAATCATGTGACCACAGCAGTGGAGGTCATTTCAAAAGGAAATCACAATTCAGTGGCTCTGCTCCTTGTCTACGGATGTCTTTGTTAATATCAAGAATTTTACATCTCATTGTTAACCAATATAGTGGAGACTTTGGACTGTTTGTATCAAATAACAGAAACATGACTTAAACTGGCTAAAAAAGAGAATATATATTTGCCCACATGTCTGAAAAGTCAAGCAATAGCATTTCAGGCACAGTGAAATCCAGGTGCCAAACATCATCAATAATGTCTCTTTCAGTTCCCGGTTTTGTTTTTCTTCACATCGGCTTCATTCTTGGGCAGGTTCCCCCTTGTGGTGACAAAGATGGCGTCATGCCAGCTTAGCACCTTCTGGAGGAACAGCTCATCTTTCCTAACAGTTCTAAGGAAGGGACTGGAGCCAATTCTCTTTGAAACACCTCGGGTCACTGGTCCATCCCTGAAACAATAGTTGTGGCCTGGAAAATGGAGTGCTCCTATTGGCTAATTTGGATCACTTGCTCACTTCTAGAGCCTGGAGGTTGGTGGGGGATGGGGTCAGCTCATCTAATCACGTGGCCTAGGAGTTGGGAAAGGGCTAGTTCCCTCTTCTTTCAAGACCAGGTGCTGACTTACAGAAAGGTCCTGGATGTTGGCCAAGCTAGAACAATGGGTGTCTCCTACAAGATTGCAAAATCTAATGGGTTTTAGAGTCTGTTTTCAAAAAGAGGGACATAAAATGTGGCTTACCTTACTTCATAGGATCAAATTCAATCCCTTGAATGAACTTTAAAAATTATAAAGAATTTTTCAAAGGCGAGGTAAGATGATTAAGTTATTTTTCTCAGGTCTATGACTAAAGGACTATGTAGGGAGATATTACTAAAGTGCAAATCATACCTGATTTGCTTTGTCTTACCAGATATTGACTCCAATATAATTTTGAAGGAGTTTGGCGGATATTTCTTTGAGTCCTGCAGAAAGTCAGACTCTAACCATATACTGATGACCCTAGCTGGAAATTTCTACAACTTCATGGAAAACTTGCGTGTGTTACATAGTTACCTGTCCCAGCCACACCAGCCAGGAAAGGACATAGTTTGAGAGCTTTCAGACATTTGCAGAAAGTCACTAGAGGGTTAATGGCAGAGCAAGCACCTTAGTTCTCACTTACTCTCTTTGATAAGAATTTAGGTTTTCAGTAGATAATCTGCAAAGTGGATAATTTGCTGGGAGATAATGAGAATAGACATTGTTACTCTGAAAATTGCTCTTACTCGAGTCTGCTTACTTTTTAATGGTGCATCTCTTCCTTGTAAGGAGCACCGCATTGTGGGAGGATGTGAGGAATTTAATTATTAAGTTAAACAATAAACTTTAAGTTGCTTTAATTTCCAAGGGACTCAACAGTTCTATTAGTTGAGGTGTAAATAAGTATACAAAACCTCAAAACAATCGGAAAAGCCTTCTACAAAAGGCAAAAGATTAGAAAAGACTTAG
The DNA here is from genome assembly GCF_021613505.1 of Equus quagga. Lineage (NCBI taxonomy): Eukaryota > Metazoa > Chordata > Mammalia > Perissodactyla > Equidae > Equus > Equus quagga. The sequence goes on along the minus strand of NC_060283.1, from coordinate 45,874,665 downwards.
ACCCTGGGGCCTAAGTAATATAATTAAAAGCAGCATTTAAAAAAATAAGTTGTCTTACAAAGCAGGAGAAAGCACCAAGGCAGTTGCACTGTTTCCCAGAAGCATTCAGACCTTGAATGCATTACTAAGGATTTGCATAATTATCTTTTCTTATATTTTGTAAAATATAGAAAACATGCCTGACCATTTATCCTTCTAGTATTAAAAAAACATTTTGAAAGGGCCAATGCTCTTGTTTAAATGATATTTATATGTCACAGTCTATAATAAAGGTAGAAAGGAGATACATACTCCCACCGTGTTGTGGGAGACAATGGAATATAACAATATTATTTATTATAAATGCCAGACATTGTGCTAAGTGCATTGCACTCATTTATCTCCTTGAAGTCTCAGTGCAATTTTGAGAGGTGGATACTTGTCGTAGGTTGAATTGTATCACTCAAAAATTCATATGCTGGAGCCCTAACCCCCAGTACCTCAGAACATGACTTTATTTGGAAATAGGGTTCTTACAGATGTGATTAGTTAAAATAAGTTCATCCTGGCGTAGAGTGGCCTCTAACCCAGTATGACTGGAGTCCTTATGAAAGGGGGAATTTTGACACAGACATGCACATAGAGAGAACACAGGGTGAAGATGAATGCAGAGACCTACAAGCCAAGGAATGCCAAAGACTGTCAGCAGAGCACCAGAAGGTGGGAGAGAGGCATGGAACAGGTTCTCCTTCACAGCCCTCAGAAGGAACCAAGTCTGCCAACACCTTGATCTTAGACTTTAGCCTCTAGAATCGTGAGACAATAAATTTTTCTTGTTACACCACCACGTTTGTGGTGCTTCGTTATAGCAGCCCTAGCAAATCAATACAGTACTACTATGGTTCCCATTTTATAGACGAAGAATCTGACTCTTGAAGAGAGAAGTGTGCCCAACGTCAAACACGGAGGGCAGAGCTTGGGCTGGAATCAGCTTGCACCAACAGTGTGTTTCTAAACTCCTCCAGTGTTTTCCAAAAACCGATCTGAGGACAACTTGCATAAGAATCACTTGGGACACTTGTTAAAAATTCAGATTCAGGGTCTCACCCCAGACTCACTAAATATGAAACTGGGGAAATGTGGCAAGAAACTGAACTCGAAATGAACACCCTCAATACTTATTTATTTGTTTGTTTTTGGTGAGGCACTTTGGCCCTGAGCTAACATCTGTTGCCAATCTTCCTCTTTTTGCTTGAGGAAGATTGTCACTGAGCTAACATCTGTGCTAATCTTCCTCCATTTTGTATGTAGGACGCTGCCACAGCATGGCTTGATGAGCTGTGTGCAGGTCTGTGCCTGGGATCCCATGAACCCTGGGCCGCCAAAGTGGAGCATGCAGACTTAATCACTATGCCACTGGGCTGGCCTCCCTCAGTACTTATTTTGGTGGTGAAAGTAGAGCTCCTTAACCTCCTCACTATGACTTATTGAACTTGGGGTGACTCAAATACTAGCCAAGGGATATTGATTTGTTTATCAATTAGATATTGGGCAAGTTTCTATCTGGACTTAAGATTCAGCTTTTGTTTTTTTTAAGTGAGGATGATACAGTGTTTCCTATCTCACCCCTCAAGTTCAAATCAAGTTAAACATGAAAGTTAAAAACATTATAAAGGGTTTTAGAAAGGCGAGGTAATATTATGAGGTATCTTTACTCAGGTCATTTGGTTGCAGGACTGTGGAGGAAGATATTACTTCAGTGCAAATCCTACTCATTTGTTTTGAGAATAAGTGCTAAATTCTCAGTGGTTCTACTCTGGAAAGATTTGCTTCCTTTTTACCAAACTAAGACTCTGCCTAAGTGTGTGGTGGGGAGCTCCTCTTTTGCGCACAATCATGTATCGTGCTTCTAAGCATGCTTTGCTCATTTCTTCTAAGCTTAAGGTGAGCCTGGAAAAGCAAAGGGTCATTTGCTCGACTACTTTGTTATTTAGTCTTTCAGACACGGAATAATCAACGATGCTTCTTTTTCAGGAGGTGAATGCACCTCTCTTTGAGTAGAGAAGAGTGAGGACAGGCCAATGCCTTGCACCGCTGCTCATTGATGTGGACTCTGCCATATTGTTGCAGGCGTTGCTGACTCTGAGGTGCTGTTACATTACTATTTTTGTCCTAGTTATAGATTCTTAGCACCCTTCCTTACCCCAATTCACTGAAACGTGTAGGATGGCTGTATCAGTTAATTATTGCTGCTTAACAAAACACCCCAAAACTCTGTGGCTTAAAAACAATGATTTATTAATTCTATATTTCTAAGTGTTGACTGGGCGGGTCCTCCACTGGTTTTGCCTGGGCTCATTCATGCAATGGCATGTATCTGGAGGTCAACAGGGCTCGAAGCCCAAAAAGGGCTCACTGAGACATCTGGCAGGTGCTGGCTATTGGCCAGGGTGCCTTGGTTCTCATCCTCCACCAGGTTAGATTAGCTTCCTCAGGTGGTAATTTCAGGACAGTTTTCCAAAAAGGAAAATGCAGAAACTGTGGGGCCTTTTGAGGCCTAGGGGCTGGGACTTGCATAAACTCACTTTCAGCTCATTCTATTGGTTAAAGCAAGTCATGAGGCCAGGTCAGGTTCAGAAGGATGAAAAATAGACTCCAGTTCTGGATGGGAGAATAGCAAAGTCATACTGCAAAGGATGCAGTGTGAGATGGGAGGAATTTCTGGCCTTTAAACAATCTACCACAATGGCACTCTGACAGGCCGCCATTATTCTGTAGATAATTTGTGCGTTTTAATACCAAAGACTGTTGCTAGAACTCTGTGAAAGGTAAAAAGTGTTTTCTCTTTTGCAGATTCCTTCCACACCTGATGGAATTCAGACAGTCTTACACAGAGGGTGGTCCATGGGCTATAAACATCAGCATCACCTGAGAGATTGTTAGAAATGCAATTTTCAGGCTCCACCCCTGACCTACTGAATTAGAATCTCTGCGGAGTAGGGTGGGGGTGGGGGGCGTCCAGGAATCTGTATTTTAGCAAGCTTCCCAGGTGATTCTTATGCATACTAAAATTTCAGAAGGACTGATTTAAGATCAGATCTTCCCTTAGAGAAAAGCGCCACATCAGAGGTACTCTTCTCAAATCTTCCCCTCCTTCATATTTAGGGTTAATGCAATGATCTATAAGATTGAATTCATTTACCCAAATCATCTAGTTGGTTTCTCAAGAAGTTTGAATCCAAGTAAGTTATTGGTAATTATTATTAATATTTTCCTGTTTCTACTGTATGTTTAAGAAATCAATCATCAGAGGTGTTATATTATTTGTACTGCTTTGAGATTAGAGTCATTGAATGGATTGTTCCAAGCGGGCACCTATAAATCAGCCAGGGGCCTTGAACTTCATGAACATATGCAGGCTCATCTTGCTCAAAGGCAGAACAAATAAAACCTGGAAAGCCCAACCAAACAGCACTGTACTTTTGAAAGTAGACAGCTGTTTGTATTCATTTTCTAAAGGAAGGGATTTAGGCTTACTCACAAAAATCAACATGGTGTTATTATCTAGAGTCTGTGTTTTTTCTTTTAAGTAATGAGGGTTCACTTATTAAAGTAGGAGAGACTCGTCACGGGCAAAATTGTTTCTGGAAAAATCATTTTGTAAGAAGAAATAATTATAAATAGTGTTCATGATAATAGCTAATTTTATCAGAAAATTCTTGAGGGGCTGGCCTGGTGGCGCAGCGGTTAAGTTCGCTTGGTCTGCTTCTCGGCAGCCTGGGGTTCGCCAGTTTGGATCTTGTGTGTGGACGTGGCACTGCTTGGCAGAAGCCATGCTGTGGTAGGCGTCCCACATGTAAAGTAGAGGAAGATGGGCATGGATGTTAGCTCAGGGCCAGTCTTCCTCAGCAAAAGGAGAAGGATTGGCAGTAGTTTGCTCAGGGCTAATCTTCCTCAAAAAAAAAAAAAGAAAATTCTTGAAAGGATCTTTGTTAATTAAGGGATGAGCATCCCCATTTTAAATGAGGCAGCTTTCTCAGATTTATACTTAGCTTCCCAGAAATCACTGCAAGTTCCTGGGATGTTCATTATAAGTTTCAGCCCCAACTCTACCATGACCTCATTATCTTTCACTGATCATCCAACTATTGGCAGGCTGCCTTTGCTCAAACTTGGAATCATTGAGAATTCTACCAGGTAGCATAAGGTTAACTTGCATTCAGCAATCTAGTAGAGTCTGAAGATGATGTTTGATTTGAAGCAGAGGGCCGAAATGGTAGACTCTGTAGTAAATTGAAAAACCTCACCTCAAAATTTTACAGCTGCTCTCATCAAGAGGTGGAGTCGATTTCTCCTCACCTTGATTCTGGGCTGGCCTTGTGACTTCCTTTGACCAATAGAATGTGGCAGAAGTGACAGCTTGTGAGTTCTGATGCCTAAATCTCAAGAGACCGTGTAGCTTCCACCCTCCTTCCTGGGAAACTGCCCCGAGACCACCTGATAGAGAAGCAGTGCTACCCTACCGGAGGGTGAGAGGGCACGAGAGACGTAAGGGACCCCAGCAGACAGCCACTCAATCCAGACATTTCAGTGAGGTCCTCTGGGACCTTCTAGCCCAGCCAGCCTTTCAGCTGAGTACAGAGCACAAAAGAGCCCAGGCAAAATGTCAGAAGAGGCACCCAGCCATCTCACAGCATTGTGAAAAAATAATACTGTTAATACTGTGAAAAATAATAACTGCTATTGTAAGACACACAGTTTTGGGATGGTTTGTTACTCAGAAATAGGTGACTGAGACATAATCTTTGATGCTGCTATCACCTCTCCACCCTCCTTCCCACCCAAACATATCTGAGAGCAGAAAAAATATTTGCTTTTCTTTCTCTGTCCAGATACCTTGAGAAGCTGGCATTTCTTTACCTTTCACAGAACTCTGCATTTCTCTACATTTTCTACCCAGTTTTCCATGAGCATTCCCCAGTCTTCCCTTAATGATTTATCCTGGAGACATTCTCAAGTCTCACATCCATTGTGCATCTTACCATCAGATTCCTCTTGGATTTCAGTTTCAACAGGAATTTCGACAAGAATTGCAACAGGCCTGATTGGATTGATTTATGATGATCCGTTCTCTCCTTGGACAATGATTTCTACTCTTTTGCCCTCAGCCCAGTTGTCTTGAGTTTTTCCTTACCTCCCTATGCTGATTCTGGTGAGATTCAACCCCCTTCCTGGGAGCTAATGGAAGAAAGACTAACTGTAAGATTCCAAATACCTTTGACCCAGAATGATTTCATTTCAGATGGCCGAATGGTAAAGAAGACTCATGCGATTAAGAAAATGTGTGCCCTACAGCCCAGGGGAGGGACACTGACCCAGTGTGGACATTAGTGCGTTTTTCAAACCCATCTTTACAATCTTGTTTTTAATGTGGAAAGTTTCACTTTTCTAGTCACATTTTTCTCTCTCACCAGGAATTAGAGCAATGACCTTGGGTTTACTTTTCAACACTAAAATTTCTGTGGAAATTGTAAACAGGCAAAAAAAAAAAAAAAGAAGAAAGAACAGGACAAAAGGAACATATTTATTGTAGCTCAAAAGCTCATCTTGTCTTTCAAAGGAAAAATAGAAATATCATCTAGATCAAAATAGCTCATTGGAAATAATTGGATTATTTATCTCATGATTCCACTTCTCCATTATGAAACCAATATATTCTGCAGATTTCACTTAATTTTTAAACATCTAAAATGTTAGAAAGTTGGAATTGACAGAGAGGCTAGAGATTGCCTATCTCAGAAGCCAATTTTTGTGGATGAGAAAGCAGGAACCCTGAGAAGTTGGCTAGCTTGCTCAGGCAATAGAATTTCTGTCACCAGAGGTTGGGACTCTGGTCTACCTTCGTGGTTTGATTGCAACTGAATTCAACTGGGATCTTGTCTGGAGCTTCACTATCCAAGACGGCCTCTTCTTCTCAGGGTCCCTGTCTATGTGGTGTCTCCTGATTCAGTAATCTAGCTCAAGCTTCTTTACAGCGTGGTGGCTGGCTTCCAAGAAGGAGCATTCCAAGAGGTGAAACTCCAATGTATGAACGCTTATGGAACCTCTGCTTGCATCATCCTTGCTAATCTTCCATTGGCCAAAGCAAGTCATGTGGCCACGGCTTGAGGTGAAGTGGAAGGGACTTACTTCATAAGGGCAAGAACACCAGTGGGTAAGGATCCTTGGGGGCACCAATGTAGCTGTCTACCGTACCTATTCTGTTTCTTCTTTTTCTGTAGCACCTACCGCCTTTGAATGTGCTCTCTGCTCTGCTCCTTTATTTTGTTGATGTCCATTGTCTCACTTCCTTATTAGAAAGTAAGTTTCATGAGGACAAGGAACTTTGTTTTTTTCTGTGTTTTGAATGAATGTATTTTTGAAAAGATGATAACAGTGATGTAAAATAAGAATGAAAAAAATTCACTCACAACTTAATAGAAGTTTTTCTATTAATACCTGAAAGCATATAAAAAACAGTGGGCTAAATACTGGGCTAATCTTTCCTCTTCTTGGATAAGAGCAGTCCATCCACTGTGGAAATCATACAACCTTTATCCATCTGGCATTTATTGAACAAGAACAAGGGAAATGGCGGAGAACATAATGGACACAGTGTTGCCCTCAGGGGGCTTAGGTACTAATGGCAGAAGGCAGAGAAAAACAAGTGAACAGACCAAATGATTATACGTCAGCATAAAAGTTGCCAAGTAAACGAAGATAGGGCTGAGAATAACGGTAGGAAGTGCCTACTTCGTATAGGGCGGACAGGACAAACTTTTTGACACACAGAATAATGGGAAGGCATTCAAAGGCTTTTAGAAGGAGAATAATGTCATTTGTTTTATATTTTAGAGGATTATTTTGTTGCTGCTGTATGGAAAGAGACAGGAGGAGGCAAGTCAGGAGCAGGCAGACCAGGTAGGAAGGAGTCCAGGTAAGAGAAGAAGGCAGATTTGGAAATGTGATGAACACTTGCCGATAGCTGGTGGGGTGAGGGCAGGAAAGCAAGGCATCCAAGACGACCCTTAGGTTTCTGACTTTAACAATGGAGCGAACATTGGCGACATTTACTGAGTTATCAAGGTGACGTTTATCTAGTTTGGAGATCATAGGCCAGTTAGGTTGAATCCGGGCCTTCCAGGGCACTTCGTGCTTAGACCCGATGCAGAAGGTCGCCCTCTTAGTCTGGTACTGACTCTAGTCATCGTCTGTCTGTACGAGAAATCGTATCCAAATGCTGCCCTCAATGGGCCTGGCATTGTTCAAGGGCCCTGTAGATGGTAACGCCTCTGATCCTCAAACAACCCTCTGAGGTAGGTACTGTCATTATTATGATTTTACAGACAAGGACAGTCATGTAGCCACAAAATAGGGGAACCTGGATGAGAACGCAGGGCGTCTCACTCCAGAGGCTGCACCCTTAACCACTAAGTTACTGGCAGAGGTCGTGAGACTGAGTGAAGGATGGGGAGCAGTTTTGGCTTTTTATTAATAAATTTCAAGTTGAAATATAACACACATACAAGAAGGTGTGAAAATCATAAGTGTGCAGCTTGGTGAGTTAACAGATTGGACACTCCCAGGAACACCTCTCTGATCAAGCAATGGGACATTATTCGTACCCAGAAGTCCGTCTCATGCCCTGTCCCAATCACTGCCTCTTCCTCCTCCCTAAAGGTAACCACTCTCCTGACTTCTGACAGTATTGATGAGTTTTGCCTGTTTTTGACTTAATATAAATGGAATTATAAGATTTGCCTTTTTTTTTGTTTCTTTGAGGAAGATTAGCCCTGAGCTAACAGCTGCTGCCAATCCTCCTCTTTTTGCTGAGGAAGACTGGCCCTGAGCTAACATCCATGCCCATCTTCCTCTCCTTTATATGTGGAACGCCTGCCACAGCATGGCTTGCGAAGTGGTGCCATGTCCACACCCGGGATCAGAACTGGTGAACCCTGGGCCGCCGAAGAAGAACGTGAGAACTTAACTGCTGCGCCACTGGGCCCGGCCCCTAAGATTTGCCTTTTTAGGATGAAAGTCTGCCCTGTTTTTAGAACACATGGGTCATTCAGTGGGAATTAGAACAACTCAGTGGAAATTGCCTCTAAAAGCTGCGGAGAAACCACTGTGCCCGTGTGGTATACCGTAGGGCCAGGTTTGGAATAAACTTCCCCAGAGTCTGCCAGTGATAGGTGAGGCAGCAGGCCTGGAAAGCAAGGAAAATGATGTAAAAAGGAGACACCTTGAGCATCCATGAACAAAATTGGGGGAAAAATGTCAGATCATACTAATAATGTGGGAAAATGGGAGGTCAACTCACTATCAAGGACAAATTACAAGGGGCAAGTGCAAGGCAGGACATTTATGGAAGAATCCTTTGCTTAGTTGGGGTGTTTGGGGTGAGGGACCATTTAGAATGGTCTCCTATTTGAACCACAAGGATAAGCTCTTAAAAGCCAATAATATGGAATAAACATATATAACATAGCATGGTTTATGTGATGCCATAAAAAAGATTAAGGGATGGAGCAAGCTTGCATTTGTCAGTTAATCACAAGCTGCAGGAGTGATGAAAGAGGCTTTATAATCCAACGCCCACAGTTTATAGAAGCCCAGACTAGTTAAGTGAATGGAGGCACAGTTAACTAGGGTACGCCCTGAGAAGGCAGAGAGCTAGGGCACAGCCTGGGTTGTGTGAACGTTCAGTCCCTCATACTGTCCTGAACTGTTCTCATGAAGTCAAGATGTGTATAGGGTCGTGGTCTGAAATCTTAAAAAGAGGAGCTAGAATCATATTCAAGGATCGTTTTGCATACTGTTTATTCTCGTTTCGCGACAGAGCAAGGGGTACCGGCAGTGAGAAAATGACCCCTGCTCCTGTGGGTTTGGGATGAGATGGCTGTCTGCACCGGGAATATAAATTATTCTTCCCTCTTCCTGGACGCTCTCCTCCCATTTCCTCGAAAGCTGGCTCCGTCTTATCCTTCAACCTCGGTTCCTAAAAGCTGTACTTAATTATTCTCTATTTAGCACGCAGTGGATTTTCTTTTCAACACTTATTACAAGAAGTATTTATTTATTTTTACCTGTTGACCCTTTTCTTCCAATTTTATTTTATTTTATTGCTAGCTTTGTTGGTACATCTCTGTCTACTTCCCCAACTATAATGCAAACTCTAGTCAGTGAGGAACCAGTCCGTCCAGTTCATTGCAGTAATCCCAGAGCTGACACAGTAGTTCTCCCATAATGGGTGCTAAATTAAGATTTCCTGCATAAATGCATGGACTTTCTGGAAGGGCTGGGTAGCTACCACATGTCCCTGGATGACAGGTTCTTATAGAAGCAAATTGCTTTTGATATGATGCTATACATACTCTAGGGCTCTTGAAAGCCATGTTTCTATGAGCAGGCTTGCAGATTCTTGGTATTTTCAACGATCTGTACATGGCTCCTCAGCTTGGAGAGTGTGAGAAGCTGCAGGGGATGCACCATCTCAAATCTCTTCTTCTTGGGGCTGGCCCAGTGGCGCAGCGGTTAAGTGCGCACATTCTATTTCGGCGGCCGGGGGTTCGCCGGTTCGGATCCCGGGTGCGCACATGGCACCGCTTGACAAGCCATGCAGTGGCAGGTGTCCCACATATAAAGTAGAGGAAGATGGGCATGGATGTTAGCTCAGCAAAAGAGGCGGATTGGCAGCAGATGTTAGCTCAGGGCTGATCTTCCTCAAAAAAAAAAAAAAAAAAAATCTCTTATTCCATCCTTCTTGAAATCTGCCTAATACAGAGGATGTTGGCTTTCCTGATATGTTCAACATCTAGGATGTTTTCCCGAGTGGGCTCACACTGGGGAAATCAAGTGTGTCTTTTTAGTGGGATTTTGTTTCTATTTCCTGGATCATCCTGGTGAATCTGAGATGCCTCTGGAGCTGCCTCGCTGGCTGATTTCCCTAAGTGTGGCCTGGAAATTCTGCAGGCATTTGCAAGTCTTTGGGATCCTTTGAGCTGGAGTCAGTCTCCAGTTGAACCCTCAATGGCATTTCAAGATATCATCAAGCCCGGGGAACACTGTGTTCCCTGCCCAGCCCAATGAGTGGAGAGTGGAGGCAGACTTATTTTAAGGTGGATGCACACGTGACCATGATTTCTGTGGCTCGAGAGGCCAGAGAATAGTGCAACAAATGATTTGAATAGTGGTTAATCCCACGAGAGGCAGACTGCCTGGGTTTAAACTCTGTGTCTATCACTTAGTGACAATGTGACTTTAGGAGAGTGACTTGTCCTATCTGAGCCATTGCCTACCAATATTGGTGCCTGGGTTTTTACCTTCAAGGGCTAAATTCCATGCCCATAAAAGTCCCTTCAAAAGCCGGCCCCATGGCCGAGTGGCTAAGGTCACGTGCTCCGCTTTGGGGGCCTAGGGTTTCGCCAGTTTGGATCCTGGGCACGGACCTAGCCCTGCTCATCAAGCCATGCTGAGGTGGTGTCCCACACAGCACAACTAGAAGGACCTACAACTAAATATACGACTATGTACTGGGGGGCTTTGGGGAGAGAAAGAAGGAGGAAAAAAGGGAAACAAAAGATTGGCAATAGATGCTAGCTCTGGGCCAAGCTTTAAAAAAAAGTCCCTTCCTCCTCAAACTTCTGTGACCAAAAGGCATTTCCCATGCTCAATGCACCTGGCAAAGTGGTGTTTGTGGATATTCTCCTTACCTTGGAATCTCCCACAATCAGGCATAGTATTAATTGTAATTGGAAGAGAACCAGTACTGCTTCTAGTGAAAATATTTGGCGCAATATCCAGTCTTAGGGGCGTGCTAGAGTCAACATGACCCAGATCTCTAGCAGGACAGCAGGTGCACAGGTAAGCAGGATTAGGCTGGCATAGAGCCAGAGGTATGGCTTTTCATTTTGTGTTGTTTTCCTAGCTTAATCCACTGGGTTTTTTTTCCCTCAAGCAAATATGATAATACATATTGGCAAAGTATGCAAATGTAACTGAGACCATATGGTAGAGTATATATTTTCTTATTAGGCAAATACTGTTAATTTAAATAGCAAGTATCTGTTGTGAATATATTTTAATGTGAACAAAGCAATAGCTAAAATACCTTTAAAAATAAGGCTGATAAAGTTCATTTACATCTGTTTTCATTATGTTACCACCATCTAATATTCATGCATTTAAAAAACATTTCGGTTTCATAAACTTTTCAACTGCAAATTTAAGTAGGAGGTTCAAAATAAAAACCTTCAAGATTAGGTAATGATTTATCTCTTGGCTTGTTTATTCAGTTAAGAGTCAAAGTTAGCTGCAAATTAAATGATCCATATCATCAAATAACAGTTAACTGTCTCTTGGGTGAGGTGATATAAGATGTGAAACGAATACAAATGAACTGGCTCTTAGGCTCATAACTCTTTTGCATACTGTATTATACTATATGTAGATTTTGCATGTCCTTCAGCTAAATCAAAACACAAGTTTGGGTATTTGATTTACTTCTAAATTGGACTGATTATCTGTGTTAGGCTAACTAGTGAGCTGTGAATTAACTTTTAGTAGTTTGGATTCTGTTGGCTTCTGTCCTAAATCTTGATGAACTGCTTCATAAGCCTGACATTCTCAGGCTTCTTATCAAGATTTCTGCTCCATGTTTTTTTCTGTTCTGGGAAATCTTTACTTTTTTATTGAGGTATAATTTATATACAAATGAGTGCGCACCTCTTAAGTACTGTGGTAGAATAATAATGGGTTGCCAAAGATGTCCATGTGCTCACCCCTGAAAATGGTGAATATGTTACTTTACATGACAAAAGGGACTTTGCAGAGGTGCTTAAATTAAGATCCTTGAGATAGAGAGATCATTCTGGATTATCTGTGTGGGCACAGTGAAATCACAAGGGTTCTTTGTTTTTTCTTTCTACCCAAAGCCCCCCAGTACATAGTTGTATATTCTCATTGTAGGTCCTTCTAGTTGTGCTATGTGGGACACTGCCTCAGCATGGCTTGATGAGCAGTGCCATGTCCATGCCCAGGATCCAAACTGGCAAAACTCTGGGCCACCGAAGCAGAGTGCATGAACTTAACCACTCGGCCATGGGGCCGGCCCCTCACAAAGGTTCTTAAAAGCAAAAGAGGGAACCAGAACGGGAGATCAGAGTAATGTGGTGTGAGAAGGACTTGACCGACCCCCATTACTGACTTTGAAGATGGAGAAAGGGAACCACGAGCCAAGGAATGTGGGTGGTATCTGGAAGTATGAATAGGGAAGAAAACATATTCTCCCCTACAGTCTTCAGGAAGGAACACAGCCCTGCCAATACTTTGATTTTAGCCAGTGAGACCTTTGTCAGTCTACTGGCTTACAGAATTGTAAGAGAAGAAATTTGTGTGGTCTGTGATCATTTATTATGGCAGCTGTAAGAAACTAATACAACAGCTAAATGAACTTTTACTTGTGTATAAATCTGTGTAAACACTACTCAGAGCAGGATATAGAACATTTCCATGACCCTGGAAAGTTCTCTCCTCTCCTTTCCCAATCAAAATCACCCATTAGGAGGAGCCACTATTCTGACTTATGTCTTCGCAGATTAGCTTTTCCTGTTCCTGACCTTCTTATAAATGGAATCACTATATGCTCATTTGGGTTTGGTTTCTTTCTTTTAACATAATATTTTTGAAGTTCATCTATCAACACCATTCATTTTTATCACTCTGTAGTATTCCTTGTATGGATATATCACGATTTATTCTTTTACTCTTTTTCTTTGTTTCTAGTTTTTATCGATTAATAATAATGTCCCTGAATATTCTTGTGCAAGGCTTTCAGTGGACATAAGCACTTACTTCTCATGGAGATATACTAGGAGCAGGCTTGCTGGGCTTCAGATAGGTGTCTATTTAACTCTAATAAACACTGCCAACAATTTCCCCAAGTTTTTGTGCTATTGTAGAATATTTTTGCAAAGATTTCAACCAGCTGCACAAACTGTCTCAGGAAGGACATAGAAACATTCTGCAGTGAGCTGCCCTTTTCTTTTTTTTATAGTAATTGATGAAAACGGTGTGTTTTCTGGCGCATACTGCACTGGGCTCATTACCAGGTTGCTTGGAGGGCAGCAAAGAGCTGGGTGAGACCGTGGCTGGAACTCTGTGCTTTAGGGTCTCACCTGCCACTTCAAATACTTACTTAACTGTTCAGGGTACCTGTCAAAATCAAAAGTTGGTATTCTGAAACCTAACTTACCACTAATAATGTGTTAATCGCTATATGGAAAAAATTGGATGGAAGGGGAGAGAAAAGATGGAAAGCCTTGGCGATGGGTTACTGCCATGTTATTGTATAACATAGAATAAAATGGTGACCACCCAGAGCGAGGCCGTGCAGGTGTCCTGACAGAAACCATCAGCTCCGACTTCTGCAGACACTGAGGAGACTGAACCTAGTGATCATTATGCATCTATTTTTTAAAATCTTAAAGTTCACGGCTACCCTAGTCCCCAGACTTCCCATCTTGTGTTTCAATTGGTGATGAGGTGACAAATACAGTCGATCCTCATTATTCACAGACTCTGTATTTGTGACTTCACTGTCTTGCTAAAATTTACTTATGACACCAAAATCAATACTCTCTGCCCTTTCACGGTCATTTGCAGACACGCGCAGAGTGACAAAAAAGTTTGAGTCTCTGCGGCACATGTTCCCAGCTGACACTGAACAAGCTGATGCTCTGCCTTCTTGTGTCAGCTCTCAGGCTGTGAACAGTGTCCTTTCTGAAGTCTCTTAATGCCACGGCTTTGCACTATTGTGCTTTTGGTTGGTGATTTGGATGTTTAAAATGGCCCCCAAGTTAGCGGTGCTGAAGTGCTGTCTACTGCTCCTCAGTGCAAGAAAGCGCCTTCTAGAGCAAACATAAGCGTTAGAAAAGCTCCCTGTGGGTGTGAGTTATAGTGCTGTCAGCTGTGAGTTCGTGGTTGAATCACACGTGGTTGAATATATATCGAATCACAATGTATATCACATAAGGTGTCTTTAAACAGAAATACACAGAAAACAAACATATGTAGGGATAGATTGATGACAGTTTTGTGATCAGAGGCTGACAGGAACCTAACCCTGTAGCTCCCCTTGGAGCAATTGTTCTGTATTCACTCATTCAGTGTTCATGATGACTCTATAAGAGCATTACTGTGAATAATGAGAATCCGCTGTGTATAGAACACAAAGCCTCCATTCCACCAATATCCCCTAGAAATTTCCAGCGATAAGGCACACCAAACTAACATAGAAGCAAGAGGAAACGTAGAGTTCTCATTGACCTGTGGAAGGGATTTCTTTAGGTTTGTAGCCAAATTTCATATAGGCCCATTCTGATTTCTTTTAGACTCAGGGCATATGGCTTCATATTTGCTCATATCTGTTTTTCCCACCTGAAATAGATAACAAGTTTGTGGCAATAATTATAGAATCATAGAATGTCAGTGGTGACAATACCCTCAAATATATCGTCCAATTCCCTCTTTTATAGAGGAGAAACTTGAGGTCCAGCTAGGTGGAAGAATTGCCATGAACTGGAATTCTATTCATTTCTCTGCTTTTTATTTAATAAATATGAATCAAGTTGAGGAGAAGAGATGACAATAATAGCTATGTATGAAACTCATCTTAAAAAATCAATGTAGTAAGAATAAATTCTGTGTTATCAACATCACGTATACATGGGTTATAACCATAAAGAAATGCATCAGTTTCTCAGATAATTTAGAACGCCATCATTGCAAGTCCAGGTTCCAACTGAGTGATAGTGTCATACTGTAAGAAAATCTTTTGACTAAAATGTTGCCAACTCACTCTGTCTTTGAGTGAAGGAATGCTCTGCATTTTTGATGGATTATTGGACACAGTTTGGCTAAAGTAACCCCTGGGGAGAGCCCAGTTTACTGACTTCATGCACATGGAACTGAATTCTGTTTTCACCTGTTCAGAGTGAAGCCAATTGGCATGAGCATGTAAAAAGTTGTTTCTTATCTTCAGCACACACAAATTTGATTTGACCATTAATTTTATATTGTACATCCTGAAGTAATTTTCAGTATCTCAGTTATTCAGGTGTTTATTAGTAGCCAGAATTTTAACTTTTATTATATATGAATTATGTATTTTATATATGCATATGTGGTGAAATTTTATATAATTTTCTTGTGCTAGGAGAAGGATGATGCCACAGTCTGGAGAGAAGAAACGATGCGAGAAGTGCAAGGTCCAGGAGGGTTTGAATTATGCTGTTATTCATGCATGAAGGTGGTGCCACCAGCTCACTCTGTCAGCATGACAAAATCTCTGAGTTATTTTTCTGTGTAATCAGTAACATTTTACCATGATCATAAAAGTTCACTATAGGGGCCAGCTCTGTGTGTAGTTGTTAGGTTTGGGCGCTCTGGTTCAGTGGCCCAGGGTTCGCCAGTTTGGATGCCAGGCGCAGACCTACCACCGTTCATCAAGCCATGCTGTGGCAGCATCCCACATAAAATAGAGGAGGATTGGCACAGATGTTAGCTCAGGGCCAATCTTCCTTACAAAACAAAAACCAAACCAAACCAAAACAAGAAAAGTTCACTATAGAAAATTTGGAAAATTTTGAAAATAAAAGAATGAAGAAGAGAAAAGTTGACTCATAGTTTTACCGCTAAGACATGGGCACTTTGGGGTTTGCATATATTTTATTCTTTGTGTGTATATATACTCACAGACATTCATTGTTTTTTTAAAAATAACATGTTGGAATTATATGCTCCATTTTGTATCATTTAAGTTTAATATATCATGTATATATTCCCATGACATGAAATATTTTCCTAAAACTATAAAATCTATCATGCCCTCAAATTTACTAAAGAAATCCCCAATTTTTGGCCACAAAAGCAATTTTTTCTCTTGTAAAATAACATCACAATGAGTATCTTTGAATATTTTTTGTGTAGCTCTGATTGCTTCCTCCAGATAAATTCCTAGACCTACAATTACTGGGTTAAGGGGTATGGGGAGTTTTCCTAGTGTTGGCACGGGGTTCCCTGGACTCATTACAATGGTGGGGCCTTTTGATGTAGATGACTACAGGGGCCCCCCATATGGTGGTGGCTATCCCATTAGAAGCTCTGAATCTAGTACTGAGCTAGAACCAAATACTCTGTTTAGATAGAAGACTCTCTCCTTCTAACCATTTTCCTGGAGGGGGTACTTGTGGTTAAAAAATCTTGATTTTTAAATGGAATCTGCAGATCATGAGTTTTCACGACTAAAGGTGATAGCTTGACGAAAAAAACGATAACATGTACACAAAAATTGTTTGAATATTTAAAAGGAGAACATAGCTTTTGGAGGTTGTTCTTCTTTTGAAATTTTCTCAAAGCTAGAAAATGTAAGCACATAGAGGACCTGGCACAGCTTCCTTTTAGGATCTTCTTAACAGCATTTACAAAGAGATGAGGCACACTGGCCTTAGACAGGCTTTAAGAACAGTAACTCCTCCCACCTAAAACCCTGAATATATATAAATATTATGTAGAGAAGAGATATGGATTTTATTTCTTTGTGTGTGTGTGTGTGTCCCAAATAAACCTTTCACACATTTCTAACAATGGTCTTGAGCTTAAAAAGACTCAAATTGCCTAAAGAATGATGGTTTACATTTGTGGGAAATTGCCTCCATTCTGGGCAGTGTCCTAGGTTCTTTTATTTATTCATCTATTTTATTCCTCAAGATGGTCTTTTTTTTTTCTCAGTATTTATTTAACAGATGAGGAAACTGAGCCTCAGAGAAAGGACTTTCCTCAAATCAGACATTATGTGAAGAGCGAGATCTGTCCAGTTTTAAAGTCTAGATTCATACAACACTCTGCCTTCCCTGGGGTCCCCAGCATGGTTTTTTATTCCCAATAAAGTGATTTCTCTGAATCCTCACCACTCTTTCAACCATTAATTCACTCATTCATTTAATACATATTGAGCAAATACCCTAAGTAAGATACTAGGAATAGAAAAATGATAGACAACCTTTATCTTTGATGGCTTTGAGAAGAAGACATGGAAATGAGCAATATAGTGCATTGTGATGGGTATTAGAAAGGATTGTGAAATCTTATAGAGTGTTTGACCTCAACAGTGGGCCAATGACCTTGAGGCCTACCCCTGTTGATTTTCAATCATTTCTCTAATATTCTCTCAGAGTCACATCCACTCTCACCCATGTTCACACACACTTGCATATCCTCATGCACACTCTCATACAACTCTCTCAGGTCTGAATGTTCTCAAAAAGGTGATGTGTAATTTAAAAATAGCCAAATGGTTTTTGTT
The DNA here is from genome assembly GCF_021613505.1 of Equus quagga. NCBI lineage: Eukaryota > Metazoa > Chordata > Mammalia > Perissodactyla > Equidae > Equus > Equus quagga. Next base: position 45,857,285 of record NC_060283.1, on the reverse strand, counting down.
TACCCTAGAAGGAAAAATGTATGTGTTGTTTTATGATAAATATTGTCAGTTAATAAGTCACTTGAAGGACTCAAAGATGACAAAATATCCCTAGGTTACATACTGTGAACTTGTCGATCCAGAACCACTTACTGAACATCTGCCACATGCAAGACACAGTGCTAGTTGATGCAGAAGCTTCAAAGTGATAATAACGATATGAGAGTGGTTCTTGCTACCAGGCAGTAAACAAGTGCCAAACAATGTGTACTGAAGGAGATCAGAGGAGGTGATGCTTCCAGGAGCAGCGATCAAGGGGCAATTATGGGTGTATACTGCTCGTTCCACCCTCACCTGGGAATATCAATAAGCAAATATGGTAATCCTGGACTGAGTAGGGTATGAGTGCCAGGACCTCAGGACTGAGGGGGGGGTCATACCACCAGGTAAGCCACCAAGACCAGAAGAGGTGATATTTGAGATCAAGTGGATTTAGAATGGATAGTGGGGGAGGAAGAGAGTGAAGGGGCTGTAGTTCACCCCACTAATCTCCATCTGCTTCCTCCCCCCCAGGAATGGAAGCTCACTTGATCTATGGAGGATCTGTTCCCCAAACCACGGGTCTCCAGACAACCAGCTCCTTGTGGCATCCAGGGAGATGCATGACTGTGCTTCGTGTCCCCACACCTCTGGGCTCTGTAGGTTAGAAGTCTTGACCCCAGAGCGGGTGCTCTCTTTCTAGGTGACACAGCAAGGTTTCTACTGAGCTACAGGCCATTGCTGTTGCCCAGCACCTGGAGCACCTTGTGTGCAGGCATCAGCAGCTGAAAAGAGTTGCCATCATAATGAGGTAATTGACCTTGATGGAGCAGGGCTGCTGTTATGCAGCAAGGACAAGGAGGAACAAGCGTGAGACTCAGGTCATCGTTTGGGTACCTCCCTCGTTTTCAGGATTCACCTCAGCTTGTTTCCAAAATCCTCCCAGGAATGTAAATTCTAAAAGCTCTTCCCATGATTCTGTGCGCAGATGGGGCTGAAAATCCCTGAGGGAATCTCTCATTCTATTTCCTTTCTAAGATAACTCTCATTGTATACAGAGGAGGTGGATAATGGGGTGATATCACTCACAGACAGGAGAGATTCAAAATAATTCCCACACTTTCGATAATAAACCCACAAATGCTTTATTTAATCTGAAGAATAACAGAGAACACATACAAAGCATGGTAAATAAAAGTACAGGAAAAAGTCAGGTAATTTTTTATCTTTCTATACCCCCAGACTTGCATGTCTTTTCCTTTCTCTTCTCTACTTGCATTTGACAAAACAGCGATTGTTTTCTTCGCTATGATAAACTTACCCTGATTTATTTTCTTCTGAAAATTATTAATATTCATTTTTTTAGATGTGAACTGTCTCTTCTGGGTTTAAAAAAATAGCTCTATTGAGATTTTTTTCTTTTCTCTGCATATTATGTGAACAGTCATTTCTCACGAAGGTTCCATATTCTGTTTTCCTCTTTTTAAGGACAAGGCTAATATCACTTACATGTTCATCTCTTCTTCCCTTCAGTTGCACCCTCACATTGGGTCCTTGGCTTGTGGAGTAAGATCTGTCCAGAGTAAGGAAATTTAAGTCGAAGGCTCTGAAACTTATCTTATCAACCCTTGGACAAGATAGTACATAGAAAACAGTATTGCATCAAAGGGGCGTGGAGAGACTAGTGCCACCCTGAAGGATACAAGAGATGCAGGGTTGGTAGGTCCTCATCATATCTCCATTCAATTCACCAATATAGGCCCCAAAGAAAATCGATGGATCCTGGAGGATGGCTGTAGACCACAGCAAGTAAGATGAGGTATCTTTGCTCCAACAGATTAATACACCCTCGGGTGTATGCTATATGGCCATTGATTGGCAAAGACTTCTTTTGGAACCCAATTGGAAAAGAAGATGAGAAACAATTTTCACTTATATGGAAGAGACAAGAAAAGACATTTATAGTTTTGCGCCAGGTCAATGTCTACCCTCTTGATCTCTGGCATAGTATAATTGGAAGAAAGCTGCTCTGTCTTGAGGTCTGTGGTTGGCTGAATAATGCCCCTCTTCCCCCTAGATGTCCATGTCCTGATCCCCGAATCTGGGACTGTGTTACGTTACGTGGCAAAAGGGACTTTGCAGGTGTGATTCAGTTGAAGATTTGAGATGGAAGATTTTCTTGGATTATTGGGTGAGCTCAATGTAATCACAAAGGTCTTATGAGGGAAGGAAAGAGTCAGAGTCAGAGAAGGCAATGTAATGATAGGAGCAGAGAGAGAAAGAAAGAGTAAGGTGGAGAGAGAGAGAGATTTGAAGATGCTATGCTGCTGGCCATGAACAGAGAAGGAATGGAGGCAGCCTCTAGAAGCTGGAAAAGGCAAGGGAGTAGATTCTCCTCTAGAACCTCCAGAAGCAAAACAGGCCTGCTGATCTCTTGATTTTAGGACATGTGGCCTCCAGAACTGTAAGCTAATAAGTTTGTGTAGTTTTAAGCCACTGAGTTAGTGGTCATTTGTTAGAACAACAATAGGAAACTAATAACGATTTCCCAGAGAACATCAGAGGGACGTAGGAAGTAGAGTGGTTTCAGAGGTTGGTAAATTCAGCAGCTTACTGACAGATTTAAGGGTCCAGATTTTTTTAATAAATTTTCTCTTTGACATCCTCGGTGTGGTTTTTGCTTTTATTTTCAGGCTAATTTCCTCATGGTGACAAAATTGCTGCTTTGGTTCCAAGCATCACATCTCACACAGCACTCTTCAGTCAAGAAGGAAGAATCATCTTTGTGTTTATTTTTTAGTGGTGAAGAGTACTTTCTCACAGCAGCAGAATACTTTTTGACTTGTATGTCCACCATTCTTTGTATTGACTTTCAAGTCAGGGTAGCTAAAGGAAACATTGCAAAGAGTTGTGTGGATGTTGTAGTATGATGTTGAACAGTTAAGTGACCTTTGAATCTCCTAATGTTCTTGTCATGTTTCATAAAGATGAGAGTTGGCATTCAGGGCAATTTTCCCCAAATGGAGTGTATTTGTTGAATATTTGGGGAGACAGGTAATAAAGCATTTTGCATAGAGTGTCATAAGATTCCAAACAAAATTTAATCCAGTTCAAGTACTTATCAGTGGATAGTTGTGGAAATGCTCATTGTCTTAAAGGTTTGTGATCTTCTTTTGAAAGTTCTGAATGCAGACTTTCTTCTAGAACAACCAAAATGTACTTATTTGCCTGTAACTAAGACTTTCTCAAAAGTGATTTTTGCTCCATAAATGGATTTCATTGACCTATTCCATTTACTAGCTTATTCAGTTAATTACACCTCATTTTGTTCCGAGGTCCTGCTGAGAGGGAGAATGATGTCAGGGTTCACCGGCATAAGGCAATCTGTGTAGAAATTTGGTTGGAAATCTTCACCGGGCTGGTTGCCACTGCATCAAGGTTTCCACCGCAGCTCAGCTGCTCTTAATTGACAGTCCCCGTGGGGAGGAGGTCCTTGGTGGCAGGAATGCAACCGATGAGAAATGGCTTGGAGTTAATTGAAACCTTTTGAAGTTGCTCCAGTCTTCAAACAAGAAATGAGCTCTTTACGTGTGTATTCAAAAAGTAGATTTATAACATAATACTTCTCATGGGAAAGAGCTTTGGGGCCATGTTCCGTCTTATTTACTGCATCAATCCTCTGCAGCCGCCAAACAGTGACAGGAGGGCTGAATTCATCAAGGGCAGAAGTGTGGTGCCGTGGAAGGGGTGCTGGACCACGAGTCAGGAGATGTGGTTTCTAGGCGTGACCTGCCACTAACTCCCTGTGCAGGGCTGGGAGTGGGAGTGAACCTCTGCTGTGACTCTGCCTTGAAGGCGAAGACCATGTCTTGTATATACTATTAGTAATCTTTCTTTCTTTCTTTTTTTTGAGGAAGATTAGCCCTGAGCTAACATCTGCTGCCAATCCTCCTCTTTTTGCTGAGGAAGACTGGCCCTGAGCTAATGTCCGTGCCCATCATCCTCTACTTTATATGTGGAATGCCTACCACAGCATGACTTGCCAAGCGGCGCCATGTCCGCACCCTGGATCCGAACCAGCAAACCCTTGGCCACTGAAGTGGAATGTGCACACTTAACCGCTGAGCCACCGGGCCGGCCCCTGGTATTACTTCTTGAGTGCTTACTGGGTGCTAGATATTGCAGTAGGTGCTTTACATAATTTAGCTCATTAAATCTCCACATGCAGAGAATGTCGGTGTATCTCCATTTTACAGATGAGGGAACTGAGGCTTCAAGAGGCCCGGTAATGTTGCCTTAGATCATATGCGTGTGCAGGAGGCAGAGCCCAGGGCTGTCTGAGTTCAAGGCCTGTGCATTTTCTGCTTCAAGGTCTGTGACCAGCAGGGTTGGTCTTAGCAAATGCTCAGTTTTACAACACTGCTTCTCAACCTTGTCCGTACTTGGGGGTCATTGGCGTGGCTTTGATGAGAACTGGGGCTCAGGTCCCTTCCCAGGGATGTTGACGTAACTCGTCTAGGGAGCAGCCTGGGCAATGGGATTTTTAAACGCTCTCTGGTTTATTTTATTTTGCAGCCAGGATGGACAACACCGCTTTACATGGAGTTTCAGGGTCTGGGGAGAGGAGGCTGGGAGCGCCGAGGCACTTTCTGATGTGGGAGCTCCTGTTTTCCAAGAGCTGGTGTTTCTTGGATGGCCTCCTGAAGAGATCCTTTAAAGGCTAAATTCCTTGCGCTGGGACTGAGGTTCATTGAGGCTCTAGAAATAGAGAGCACTCGAGGAGGGAAAGAAATAACTATTTGGGAGGAACACTCGAATGAGTTGGTTGAGAACAGATTTCATTGCTGGAGAGTTTCTGTTTTAAGAGAGGAAGGAGTGTCCGTGTATAATGATGTGATGGCAGGTTTCCACACAATCAATCTAGACGGGACCATGACCAAAGGCAATGGCAGAGATGAAAAAGGCCACAGTTTAGGTGGACAATATAAAGTTGTCCACATAATAGATGAGATAATATAGTTAGGAAAGGAGTAATTGGCTTATTTCGTGGGTGCCCGTTTAATTGTTACATGTGACCATGGGCTATTTAGCAAATTACTTTTTCTAGTGCGCTAAATGGTCTAGTGACGGGCCCGAGAGTTACTGCCTTCTAAGCCATCCATTCGCTCTCCCGCTCTTCAACACTGAATGCTTTTCTTAGATTAAGGAATGGGGTTTGTTGGACAAAGTGGTATTTCAAAAATCAAGAATCTCCTGGGTATTTTAGAGAGAGAAGTTTTCTCCTACTTAGAAGGTCTTGTTTGTAACCCTGTAACCTTCTTTCCATCAGAAGTGAGTTCCTTGTCTGAAGTAACCCCATGTGAATTAAAAATCCTCAAGGCTAGGAGAGAGAGGAAGGAGAAAGGGTGTGGGTTTGGGAATTAATTCTGGGTGAAATTAGGGACAGTTTTTATGAATGAGTCAAATTATGGCTGATAATTGTTTTCCCTATAGGAAGGGTTCTGTATTTCTTGGAACGCTCTTAACAAAGATATCCTATGGTCTTCATAAAATGGTATTGAGCAGACGGCAGAATGAATTTTTTGACATTGTTAAGAATAGAGATTTAATTGGTCCCCAGAGTCAGATATCTCAAGTGTAAGAATTTTGAGGTGACTGCAGGAGGAGAAATTCTAGTGAAAGGAAAGGGAAAATGGGGAGCTATTTCCTGAGTGTAAACCTGAGTGCCACAGAGAATTATCTTGTAGTAAAACCTGGACAGGAACAAGTTAATGTCTCTCTGAGTTCAGGATGAATTGTTTCAAATCAACTTTCAAAGTAATTTTAATAATGTCAACCTATTAAGTACGTATGTATGGGATTGGATAAATTAGGTCTTTCTTTTCTTACCTTTTGGAAAACTAACTGTGAAGAGATTATTGTAGATGAAATATTTTGACTGTCTTGTGGCACTAATGATAAAGGCAGAAATCAAAGAAGAAATAAAGCTAGCACAGGTCTTTTATTCGTTCCTGTATGAGGAAGAATATTCTCCTTTTTCAAACACAGCTTTAATGAATGAATATTTCCCTGCCTTGATATTTAAAAATTCAGTATTGCTGCAGGCAGCAGAACTCAGTCTCTTAAGGAAGGAATATAACTAAACATTATTTATTGATTACAATAATCCCATATTTCTCTCCCAGAGTGTTTTATCAGATCCTTTAAGTTCTATGGATGGGGTTTTCCAATATCAGCAGGGACTGCTGTATTTTGCTGTTTATTTTAGTGGCAAAAACATCAAGCTCAATGATTGTGTCTGCCAAGATTGTTAGAGGTTTCCAAGATCTGGTTTCTGGGGGATAAACTCGAATTTGAACTAAAGAATAAAATGAATTCCATAATGTTTCACATTGTCCCTGTACACAGCTATCTTTCTGGGTAAGTTTATTCTAGATTCACAGCTTAGGGATTAGAAGTAGCTCAAGGAAATGAGAGCAGAGAGAATTGAGGTGCTAGAAAAATCTCCAGGGGCTTGCCGTTTGATTCTGAAAACATCCTTTAAATCTTCCTTTGTTTCCATATGCTTATTTGTAAAAGAAAATTTGCAGGAGACCAACTTTATGAAAGCAAATAGCTCTGGCAGATGTTGGTGTACTATGAAAATAGATCGATGTGCTTGTTAACCTTTGGCTTTCATCACCCAGAGTTATTAATTTGTGCCATTATTGGCAGTGTTGGTGGCCATTAAGAATTTATCATGGGCCGGTTTCCTCTTCCTTCTTCCCTTTTCTCTTCTTCTTCCTCTTCTTTACAGGTAAAGTACATGACTGAATGCTAGGGAAGTGTCTTGCTGTCCATCTATTAGCTGATGGCTCATCAACTTAATGGAGAGAAAATCAAAAGCTAAAAAACACAAAAGCTAGAAATTTCACATATAAATTTTTGTCAGTTTAACACCTTGATTTAAAACTAGCCATATGTTAGGAGTCTGTTTTGAATGGAACAAAATAACAGTGTCTCATATTTGTTTAGTGCTTTATGCAATATATCCACGGAGGTGATCTCATTTAATCCTTTGATACCCTGGACATTGAGAACATTGAGATCATCTTCATTTGTTGAGAATGCCTCAAATTGTGGACGTTTTAAATTTAACGACTGGCTTAACATAGAAAATTAGGGGGGCAGCATGGAGCTCTTATAGGAGGAGTCAGCAGATATGTGTTCTGGCTCTGGCTTTGCTACAAACTGTGGCACTTCAGACTGGTCGAGTAACTTCCCTGAGCCATACTTACTCTTTGAAATTGTGGCTCGGAACCAGAGTTGTGCTGGAAAATTCTATGATCCTGTGACTTCAAAATCTTCTTCCTCACCAAAAGGAAGAAAAGTCAGCCACATTGTTTGCTTTTGTTTATATATAATCTCCCCCTACACCAAGAGTTCTGTGCAAGTGAAAAATGTAAAATAGACAAAAGTATTTAATGAAAAAAGTTTTAAATCAAAACTCAGCTCATGCTTTCTCACATTATGTTTTGGTTCTGTAGCAAATGTGCATTGACTCTGGATTAGGTTACATTTTTGTGAAGATATAGAACTTCAGCTTTTTTATCAAAGTAGATTTCACCTCTTGGACCACTTTATCCTCTTTTTGCAACCTCAAACTGTCTTCTCCCCTTTCCATTTTCCACATTGTAGCTGTCCAGATCCACTTGCTTGCTTTGGATCTCCATGTTTAAGCAATTGCATTTAAATCGGAGGTCAAAATCTGGTATCCTAGCTCTGGTCCCTAGACATACTGTGTTTGGTTTTCACATGTTTTAAAAATTGAACACAATGTTTTAAAAGTGAAAAATTGCCAGTATGTATGAATCAGGAGATTTTGCACAAAAATGCAGATTTTAACAGTTCTTGGAAGATAGAACATGCCGGAATACAGTGTCTGCCTTCCCACATGGCTTCAGGAAGGTAAGTAGTTGCAGCTCCCTCTGCGTGGGGCGGGCACCTGTCTGTTCTGCAGAGCCGGTGTTCATTTCTGTTACTTGCCTGTCTCTGATAGGCACTTGAGTTCCTGACTTACACAAATTTGGGGCATAGAAGACAAATACAATTGGTTTATCAGAGAACGACTGAGATACATTTCATGTTCTTTGTAGTTCATTATATTTAAAAATATGCTCGGAGGGCTTGCTATCAAACACTGTTGTGAGTTACGGAACAGAGATGATTTCATTCCAAAGTTGAAAATTCGATGGCGTGGTATTTTTTACTGGGCGGTGTTAGACTCAAGCGACTGTTAATTCAGTTCAGTTCATGCAGCATGCATGAAATGCCAGTCACGTGCTAGTCATCGAGCTTGGCACTGGAGGTAATTTGTCATTGTAACTTTGCCAGTTGTAACATTGTAATTTGAGTGGTTGTGATTTATTGTTTTTTTTCTTTATTGTTTGGGAAATGTTTCTTTTAACTGATGTTAACACAAAATTCTCTGTTTTGTAAAATGCAGAGAAAATAATTGTGCATAAACTAAAAATGCCAGTAATCTGATAGGTTAATAGCTTAATTATCTACTCCATGTGTGTCTTTATTCCCAGATGAATGTGTTTTCACATCTCATTTGTGTCTTTCCCCTTTGGTTGTAACCTTGCCCTATTGTACATCTGTTATAATGTTGAGAATACTGTTAATCTTAAATGAATACCATAAATAAAAGAAGCATTGGACCCATTATGTGGCTGTTACTTCAGGATATTTTTTGATTCACCCATCTCCCTTTGAGGAGTCTGTCTGTGACTATTAAAATCCTTTCTTAGAAATGGACTGGACTGTTCCTAACCATTCCTTGGTTCATTGCTTACACAACAACGTGGTGCCAGATTTGGGGAGCCCTGGACTATGTTTCTTAGTTTTTACAATAATGGATTGCAAGCATAGCTGGATGGCAGAAACTACCTGAAGAAGCTTGTTTAAAATGTGGATTCCTGTCTTCTCCCTGCCTGCCCCCCAAACTCTCCAGCCAGTTCAGTTGGTCTGAGGTAGGGCCCAGGAATCTGCATGTTAACACTCTGGAGATTTTAATATAAGATATTTGCTGAAAAAGGGTATTGGTGTTAGAACACAATTGTTATAAACCCAGAAGGGGAGATGTTCTCTTGACTAGCGGTTTAGGAAGTAAGGGAGTTCTGAGATTTCCAACCGCTAAGTAATGATCATTGAACCTTTTTCTCTCTCTTTCCAAGTAGGTTTAGTGTCTTTGCCAGAGGCCAGCTCACAGTTGCCCTGAGCCCACAATGTACACCATGGGAGTCTGTTGTGTTTATGCTCACGTGCCAGTGACACAGGATATTGAAAGACCAAATGAGCTAGTGTCAGTGAAATATCAACACACAATTAACTATAAGGATAATGAAGATTGCTTCTATGCCATTAATCAAAAATAGAACTTTTTTCCTAGATTTGTTACAGTTTCATCTGGAAAGTGACACTTATAATGTGAACAGCAGCATTTCCTGATGGCATAATGCAGATAATGAACACTTAGCATGCTATTTAATTTAATTACATTTAATTGCTCGCATGCTGCCTAGACAAACTACAATAGCCAGTGTACACACATCGACATTAGTATTCAACGACAACATAAAGTAATTGCTTCTATTTCTTGGCCAAGCCCATTAACCCGACATGCAGTATTTTGTGTGTCTTACTGGGCATCTGACCAGAGCTCTTTGCAGGGGGGTACACTGACCAAGCAAGGCCTTGGTGTCCCCATCTCTTGGGAGTCAACTGTTTCTTAAATTTCACCATCTCACATATCCTGTTCTGCAATGGTACTTAGCTGATTTGTGGTCTGATTTGCTGAGTGTTTGAAAGATCTTGAATTTTTGGAAGATGAAGACATGTCCATGGGCAACAGGAAACTGACTGTCTTTACCTTGTCCCTAAAGAAAGCAGAGTAAGGGGAAGATAAATAAGACTTTTTAGTGAGCCTTTATACAGAACATTTATTATTTTTTCCAAGTCACTAAATACGACCTAAAGTCTTAAAAGCTCCTTGTAAATATATCATCATTTATTTTGTTGAGTTGTTCAACAATAATGCAGGAATACATGTTAGAATTGGTCTTTTAATTAAACCCAATGAATAGTGCTGATAAGCTAAAATTTAAAACTATTGAGGAGGATCTGTATGTCAGAAGATTATCGGCTTGATGCTTAAAGTTGGAGAATATCATGCTATCTCTGGCAAAGGGCCTTTCACAGCACAGCACTTCAGTTGAAATGAAGCAAGAATTTGAGGCGACTGTTTTATAATCCAGATCAATCTGCAGTTATGGGCTTTGAATTAACTGAATATCCATCATGCCTGAGCAATAAAGGAGAGAGAAGAGCGACAGCAATGACCCAGTGTTATCTGAGGGATTAAATCTTTTCATTTTGCCCACTTCTCCTTTTCCCTCTCACGGTGCTATATAGAATTTTGACATAAACCAGGATAAACTGCTCCCAGGAATAAGTCTAAAGAACGGTGTTGAAAATCATTGCCTTTGCTCCAATTTTGTTCTCTCTCTCTCTCTCTTTTCTTTTTTATTAGATAAGGCGATAATTTCACTGAATGGCCTTTAGTGGCCTGCATCTCGGGGAACACATCTGCTCCCTCCCTCGGGAGGAAGGCCAGTGGTTCCATATGTTGAGATCGATAAAATAATAACTGCTCTGCCACTTAGGAAGCGCTCACTTCACTATCTCATTTATTCTTCACAAAACGATGAGGTCACTGCTATTACAATTCCTTTTTTACAAAAAAATAAACTATAGCACAGGACCTACGACTAACTTTTCCGAGGCCGCATTGTTTGTAAATGATGGAGTTGAGATTTTAGCCATCTGGTTCCAGAGGCTGCCTTTTTAACCACTTCACTATAGGAAAAGGAGAGAATGCATTTATTTTAATGCGTCTGGTTTCTCCTATCTGTAAAATGAATAAAATAGAATAAAATAGCATTTCTAATTTTAATTGTCTAGATGGACCCCTTTCCCTAATCTTTTCAACAGCCTGAGATTATTTTTTTCTTGAACGCAGGAGGAAAAGATTGGATTTCTATGTCAAAGTTAAGGAAAAATTAAAATCCTATCTCTAGTTTCTGGAGAGCATTGGTTCTTAGAAATATCGACATTGGCATTATTCTTTAAAATACTTTCTTGGTATAATAATGCGAAAATTCACAAGCAAATTAGGTATGACGTCTGATTGATTCAAAAGCCAGTTCAGACAAATTGGTTCTTGATAAGTCTTTGTAAAATTCTTCAAGGCTATTAGAAGGTAAATGAATTTACCAAAAAATCAGAGGAAGAACGTAATGACATTTTACTTTACTAGTTAATCCCTGAGAAAGTAAAAGATAAAGTAAAAAAGGACCACACAAAAAAATACATGCTTAATTCCTACTCAACAGTTCAGTTTCTCCTGGATTTTATGCCAACCCAGCTGTTGATTTTAAGCCATTGTTGACTTTCTTGTTTTAACACAATCCTACAATTGGCTCAATCTTTCAAATTAAAGTAGATTCCAAATTAGAAAGGGAGTATGTTCTAATAGTTTATTCGTTGGCAGCTTGGAAGCTGGAAAACATTTTGCTTCAGAAAAGTAATATATTATAAACATTGGCTAGCTTCCCAAACTATCATAGAGAATAATACAAATTGAAATGGGAAAATTAATACGACTATATTTCTCAGTTAGCATTCTAGATCCGTGAGCATGTAATGGTTTAAGTGCAAAAAGTAAAACATTATAATACATGCACTGTACAGTTTTAAACTATGTAGATGCAAGCCTGCAAAGACATCCATTAAAATCTAAATGGTGGCTGTTCAGATAGTGGGATTATGGAAGACTTTTCTTTTCCTACTTTTTATTTTGTGTATTACATTTATATTTTGTACTTTGCAGTTAATTTTACAATGAACGTTTAGTGCTTTTCTATAACTATGTATAATTATATATATAATCTTATGTAATTATATATACATATATATAATTTTTTTTAAGCAAAGGACACATCTCTGTCTTTCTTCCCTCTTTGCTTTTGAAAGCACGTGGCCATTGGAACACAATGGTTGGGTGTATACTTCTTGTTTCCATGTCCCACATCTGCTCTGTCAATAAATCTTGTTGGCTCCACCTTCAAACCATATCCAGAAACCACATGCTCTGTTACTACCCTTGGCCAAGAAGTGATCATCTCTTGCCTAGATTATTCTTTTAGAGTTAAACTTGGTCTCCTTGTTTTCTGTATTGTTTTCCCACAGTCTTTTCAAAACAGAGTTCCCAGCATGACTTTTTTTTTAAATGAAGAGTATGTTACATGCCCCAATTTACTTGGAATAACTCCAGTGTCATTGGGAGGGAGTGGAAGGCCACCCCTTAGCGCTTTGCCTTCCTCTCTCTCTGCTCTCTCCCTTGCTCACTCCATCATAGCCACCCAGCCTCCTTGCCCCTCCTCAAACACCAGTTACACATCCACTCAGGTCTCTCACGTTGGCTGTTCTCAATGCCTGAAAGTTTCCCCCCAGATGTGCTCAGAACTCACTCTCTCACCTCTTTACTCAAATGAGGAGGCATCTTCTGGCTACGACATTAAAAATGTCAACAATGCTTGATCCTCTAAACCTTCTTTTTTCGTTTTAACTGGTTTACTTTTCTCTTTGTCACTATCTAACATAATAGACACTTTATGGGTTTTTTTTGTGAGGAAGATTGGCCCTGAGCTAACATCTGTTGCTAATCTTCCTCTTTTTGCTTGAGGAAGATTGTCACTGAGCTAACATCTGTGCCAGTCCTCCTTTATTTTGTATGTGGGATGCCACCACAGCATGGCTTGATGAGTGATGTGTAGGTCCACACCTGGGAACGGAACTGGTGAACCCCGGGCTGCCAAAGTGGAGCACGTGAACTTAACACTCCGCCCCTGTATTTTCTTATTTATTGATTATCATGTTACAAAGGAAAGAGCTCCACAAAGGCAGAAAGTTTTGAAAATTTTGTTTCCTGCTGTATCCTCGGGGCCTGGAACGCTGCCCAGCACATAGTCCACCCCAGGATGTGTTTGAAGAATGAATGAATGTATGTAATGAAAGCACAGAAAATAGACTGAAAGGAGAGAAACAAAACTCCTGATAACATTTGCCCCTTAGGATGACTGGGGAAGAGAGATACGGGCCCTTTCTCTCTATTGAAGAACATTCTTTTTTCTTTTATATATAAAGATATCTGAAGAAAACATGACAAAACGCTTACAGATAAATACATTGGTATATGTAACATTAGTTTCTGAGTATTTCTGTATTTGGAAAATTTTCATAGAGACCTTTTTTAGGAGCTTTCCAATAGTTACTGGATAAAGCACATACTCCTAGCATTCCATGGAAGGCCTTTTATGATGGATCTTGCTAACTTCTCATCGTCATTCACTTCACTACTTTCAGGTTTCCTCACAGTCATAATTTCTACCTTCTTGTCTGTTTTTCTCTACTTGGGGTGACCTTTCCATTTTTCTTTGCCTGGCTAAACCCAGCCGTCCTTCATGACTTACGTTACTCTCTCTGCTCCTAAAATAGGAACTCTCTACAAGTGAAACACAATTTTCATTCTGTCTTATAAAATTCAGATGAAACTGGCCCAACCTTCATATTCCACATCCTGTGGGAAGTCCAGTGCTCTTGCCAATATTTATGAGAATTCCTGCCGGCCTATTACTTATGGTTACTCCTTGATTTAATTTTCCGCCACTGCTGAATTAGATGACTCACTTATTCTCTCAACAACCTCATTTGTTCCATTTTCTCTTCCCTGTGATAAGCTGATCCTGAAACCCAGATCCCTTCTTCTTGATGTTCCTCCTTCTACTCATGGGAGATAAATGTGTAGAGATGCTTGCTAGAGTTAGGGCCTAAATGGGAAGTGGCAGGTAGGAGCGCAGAGCATGGGGGAGTGGAAGTCATGCTCTAGCATAGTGCAGCAGACAAATTATGCTTGATACTGACAATCTTGTGAACATGCTCTTGGCTCTCCAGGGGCCACTGGCCAACTTTCCTCTTAAAGATTCCCAGGCTGTTTCTCAAATGTTTTTTCAATCCCTCCCAATCTCAGGCTGCTCGTAACTCCCCAAATACCAATTCATGTATTTTGCAGAACAGGTTAGCTTTCTCTTCAGTCTCTTGGCCCTTTTGAATTATGCCTAAAGGGTCTTTTTTAATATCCACCAAATGCCCCTTAAGGCACCTTCCTCCACAAAAACTATTCTCTCTCAGAGAGGAAGTCTGAGTTTGGCTCCTAAAGTCGCTGTGTCTTCTCCCTGACACACACTTTATTGTAGTGGTCAGTTTACTTGTGTGTCCTTATTACTAAATGAAAGTTTCAAACAGAACGTTTTGCTTTTGCCGACTCTTGTATCACCAGTGCCTAGCTCAGAGTATGCTCATTATGCTTGCTGAGTAAGTGAAGACTAATTAAAGTGTTCTACTTATTAAAGGCATCTATTAGAAAGTGCCATTTGACCTCAAATGAATTTGTTTCTTTTGATTCCCAAAATGGACGCAAGTAAGATGGAAATTATTTGGCCCAATATCCAACTTGGTTTTGTTTCCTCCACTACATAAGATGTTGCTTATCCAGGAGCGTTCCCAATAGCCATCACAGCATGTGTCTGTAAACCAGCTTGAGGAAGATTGTACATTACCTGCAACTTAGAGTGTGCTCAGGACGAGGTCTTTGGCTGGAACCATTGCTGGTAAAAGAATCTGCTGCAAACATCTTCTCTTCATTGTCTTGCTTCTTAATTGAAGAACAGGCCAGGGGTTGAACTGTTCCCTGAGCTTCTAGAATTCCATTATTTGCATGTTTTTTCCCAGCTTTCCAGGGATCATTCGCAGCAAAGGAATGAATTGGTGAAGAAACGGAATAGCGTCGAACAATCATCACATTGCCTGGGCAGAAGACACAAAATTCAAGTTAAAAAAGTCTCCCTTTAATGACATCCACCAGAGAGAAATTACGTGAGTAGTATTTTACTGAAATGAATTCAACAAAATGATTGTTTTTGATTTTTTTTGCATAAAAGACATCCTTTCATTGATTTATTTTACAAGTACTAATTGAGTACCAACCATGTGCCAGGCACTTTTTTAAGAGATGGAGATGTGGTAAGAAACAACACAAAATTCTTGCCTGCATAGAGCTTACCTTCTTGTCTGGCAGACAGATGATAGACAAATGATATATGATGAAATTCAGGTAGCGATAGATTCTAGAGAGACAAATAAGGCTGATAAGGGCCAGGGGATAGAGACAGATGAGAGAAGGAGTTTGGAGGCTATATAACAGTGTGCTCAAGGAAGATCTTTCTGAGAATGCAGCTTTTGACTAGAGACCTAGACAATAAAACAAGACTTTAAAATGGGAAGAACGTGGGTCTTCTAGAGATGCCAATTCTGGACAGCTTCCTCACGCCTGATTCTAGAAGAACCTACTCATCCACGATTCCTCATCACATGAATGGCCGCAAATGATTGAAGTGGCTGCTGCTGACTGGCCTCTAATTGTGTGTCTTGGCTTTAATTGAGACAGTCACTATAAGGAAGGCTGTTGAATGAGAGATGAAAGCAAAGTAGACATGTGGAAAGAAGCAAAGACGTATTGTGTGGGAAACTGGAGCGCTCCTGAGAGAGAAGGAGAGATTTATGGCCTTAGTTTCTGAGGTCCTATTCAATTTCTGTCCATTAGTATCTTCCAATAAACTCTTTTCTTGAGATAAATCAAATCTTCTCCATTCCTTATAACTAAAGCACCTTGATTAAAAGAGCTTTATTCTAGGGTGTCTTGGTTTGTCTGAATCTCCGCTCTAACGCTGTACTAACTCTGACCCGGGGCCTGTCATTCAACCTCCGTTTCAACATCCAGTTGTTACCTCTGGGGCTGACAACACTGACCTCATGGATTGGTTTTCGTTTTCTGGAGCACTTAATGAATGTTTGTTGAATCTTTTATTCTTTTTTGTCACAGCTTTGCAATGAACTAGCCTGGAAGTGTAAGAAAGCTCTGCATTGTGTTTAGGTTTTGAGAGTACCCAAAGCACAATTACTCCTTATTTAAGTTTGCTGCCCATGTCTGCAGACAGCTAATTATTATGGCCGTCGCAAAAAGTGGAGGCTGTCCTGGCTTTTTATAGTCTGGAAGAGCAGATGACTGAATTTTAGGCAGGAGTCTGGAAGGGGAGTTCAAGTTCAAATCCATCAGAAGTGATATAAACTGCAATACTATTCATAATTTTTTTTTTTTTTTGAGGAAGATTAGCTCTGAGCTACCATCCGTGCCCATCTTCCTCTACTTTATATGTGGGACGCCTGCCACAGCATGGCTTGCCAAATGGTGCCTCGTCCACACCCGGGATCCGAACTGGTGAACCCCGGGCCACGGAAGCTGAATGCTTGCACCCAACCACTGTGCCACCAGGCTGGCCCCTGCAATACTATTCATAAATTATCTCTAAATGCTTCCTTTGGCCATGATATATAGCTTCTATACTTATCTAAAAATAGGTTTATGACTACTGACAAATATAAAAGTTTCTGTTTAAAAGGATTATAAAGCAATCTCTTTATACTGAACCGCAGGAAAACACAACAGAGGAAATTACGCTGATGATAACAATGTTAAGTTTATTTTTATTTGAGACCCACATGCCAGCTGACTGATTAGCAAATGGGCTCTTTGTTCATCTCCCTGGGTGACGAGTAGTCTGTATCCTCTAGTTTCTTATCAACAAAAGGGAAAGGAGATTCAACACAGCGTCGTGGTGTTATTAACACAATTTCAAAGATCACTGTCAAATGCAGTTTGTCAGCAAAGCATATGAGGAGATCGAAGAAAATCAGAAGTCCAGCAATGCTGGGAGTTCCCTGTAAAGAGCTGTTTCCTTTATCTTCCTTGTAGCAAATGACCTCTTCCCTAATAGTCCCGAGGTGAGGTTGCACAGGGCAGGAGGGGCGAGCTGGATTTCATATCTGCCAAATGCTTATACACTATGATAGATGCTTCCACAAGCATTTATCCAACATGATTCACCCCGAGCAGGTGCTCTGTGTTCTCATCATAACAGATATAGAGATAGAGATAGTAATAGAGACAAAGATAAAGTTAGAGATAGAGAGAGAGATAGAGATAGAGAGATAGAAAAGAGATATCTATCCCCAAGCAGCCTTGTCCCTGGCTGCAGCACAGCTGTGTCCTCAGGTGGATGATATGGAAACAAGCTTCTCCACTCATGAAATCTCATCTTCTCTCACTTCACATATCACAGAACAAACAGAAGAACTTTCAGTTCCAAGTGATTCATTTCCAGGTCCTCTTTAGTTGTTCCCTTTCTTAAAGTGAGGTTCCCACTTCTGATTTTGCATCATTCTCTCTGAAAGAATAGGCTTATATCATTCTGTTTTCAAAAGAGGATTGGACAAGTGGCTTAATCTCTCTGGATCTTACACTTTCAACCGTAAAATAAGGGATGATCTCTAAAGCTCCTTTTCAGTATCAGATGGCTATGATTCAGTGGCAAGTATGAATTTTGATCGACATTAGCAATATCTCATTAAAACTGCTAATAAAAAATATACTCAAGTCAAATAATGATATTTTCTGACATATCCAATGGTATTAACAAGACTACTATCAAGTAACTCATATTGAGGCTGACTTGTGCTGTCGCATTTAACCCTCTCAACAGCCTTATGACATAGATTCTATCACCATCCCCATTTTACAGATGAGAACAGTGATCATAAAAGCATGTTACATTCATAGAATCACAGAATTTTATAGTTGAAATGGGTCTTAGAAGGCATCTCATCCAATCCAGTCCTTTTTACATGAGGATTCTAAGATTAGAAATTTTATGTGACCTACCCAATGTTGACTGACTATTGCAAAACTGGGGCTACAACTCAGGTGTCTTCATGCTCAGTCCAACGTTCTTTTTACTTATGTCACTTACTCTCATAACAGCACATCACATATAAGAAACAGATAAATATTATTATTATTACTATTTTTTTGAGGAAGATTAGCCCTGAGCTAACTGCTGCCAATCCTCCTCTTTTTGCTGAGGAAGACTGGCCCTGAGCTATCATCTGTGCCCATCTTCCTCTACTTTATATGTGAGATGCCTACCACAGCATGGCTTGCCAAGCAGTGCCATGTCTGCACCCAGGGTCTGAACCGGGGAACCCCGGGCCGCTGAAGCAGAATGTGCGCACTTAACCACTGTGCCACCGGGCCGGCCCCGAGATAAATATTATTTGAAGTAACTCAACCAGGCTCCCAAGGACAAATTTAAATCATGTTTTTTCTGTGTTTTATTGGCACAACTGGCAAGAGTTCTCCAAATTTCATCAAATCTTTTTTACCAGTCCTTTTCAAATTTAATGCTAATATTCTTATTGGAAGTTACCATCCATAAGCTGAAGAAGTATGATATCAACAGTGTGTTTACCTCTTATTAATACCTGAAGCTTGATGGCATTCAGGCCCTAAGAGTTTAAAGTTTGTTACTCTTTGTTCTTTGAACAGTGTAATACTTGTTTTAGAATAGCACAGGATATACTAAAACCCAGTTTACTTTATAATTCAGCTGAACAGCATAGAAAATAGGAGTGTTGTCTACCTTTGGCATAAGACAGAAGTTTTCAACTGGGGGAAATTTTGTTGTCTAGGCGACGTTCAGAATATGTGAAAACACTTTTGATGGTCATGAGTGAGGGGAGAGGTACGTGCTTCTG
This sequence comes from Equus quagga, assembly GCF_021613505.1. NCBI lineage: Eukaryota > Metazoa > Chordata > Mammalia > Perissodactyla > Equidae > Equus > Equus quagga. Next base: position 45,838,457 of record NC_060283.1, on the reverse strand, counting down.
GAATTTAGTGCTAAATGTCCTACAATGTCCAAGACGGACCCCTACAATACAGAATTATTTAGTCCAAAGTGTCAAGAGTATAGAGGTTGAGGAACCCTGGAGTAAGGATATATTATAAATGTCCATATCTATTTCTTTTTCACCGGGAGAAAGTTTACCCTCATTATAGGTTACTCTTTCAGTTTTATTAAATAACCAGCAGACAGAACTACTCAGATCCAGAGTTGTACTTGAAAAAAAGCGAAAATACCCTCATAGGAATCTGTTCTCAGCTTTCAAATGTAGGGTCCCCTATACAGAGAGACCTCTCCAACAGAGAAAACTAACTGGTAAATATGACATGTTCCATTGCCACCTGTTCAGAACCTCTGAACGGCATTGCCCGAAGCCTTTGACAGATGATATTAAGAGCTTTGAGTATTTCATTATGTATATCAATTTTCTTTGAATATGCTGTGTGGAGGCAAGCACTGACAACTTAAATGCAGAATGTATTTTTTACTCTGCTCGTTTCTGACTTCATGTCTAGTCTTCACAGTCAAAATTCTTTCCCATAAAAGGTGAGAGATTTGATTTTTAGAATATAACAGATATTGAGCCTGCATCTTGACGTCATCAATCTAAATAGTAGGGGGCATCATGTGCAATGTACTTTCATACAAGACGGGAAAGTTCTTTGTAAAACATGGGTGAGAAACACTATCTGCTATTTGTTGTGTGTTTGTCAGGTGCTGTATTAAGCATTCAGTCTATGTTGTTGCAATTAATCCTCACAACCACGTGAAATAGGTACCAAAACACTTCCAAATGAAGAAAACAAAGGTTAAAGATTTCTAATAACCAGCTCTGAGTCAAGTGGCTGAGTGATAAATCATTTGCAACCATATCTGTCTGACTCCGATATCCATACACTTAACTACTGTGCAATATCGTTCTAGCTTAATAAGTGAGCATGCCATTTAACCTGGACACATTAAGTATTCTATTATGTAGCATTTAAGTGCTTGAAGTCAAGGAAGGAAAAAAAAACTTTTTTTTTTCTGATGAGGAAGATTGTCCCTGAGCTAACATCTGTGCCAATCTTCCTCTATTTTTTGTATGTGGGACACCGCCACAGTATGGCTTGATGAGCAGTGTGTAAGTCTGCACTCAGAATCTGTACCTCTGAACCCCGGGCCGCTGAAGTGGAGCAAATGAACCCAACCACTACACCACTGGGCCCTTCCCCAAAACACGTTGTTGTTTTTTTTTTTAAAGATTGGCACCTGAGCTTACAACTGTTGCCAGTCTTCTTTTTTTTTTTTTTCCCACTGCTTCTTCTCCCCAAAGGCCCCCAGTACATAGTTGTATATTTTAGTTGTGGGTCCTTCTAGTTGTGGTATGTGGGACACCACCTCAGCATGGCCTGACGAGCAGTGCCATGTCCATGCCCAGGATCCGAACCTGAGAAACCCTGGGCCACGAAGCCGAGCATACGAACTTAATCACTCGGCCACGGGGCTGGCCCCAACGCATTGTTTTTAATGTGACTGATTTCCACAAACCTGTCATTCGTATCCAGGCATATCTGGAAATAATTTTAATGTTGCTAAAATATGTTACTTGAAGACACCAAGGAAATTTTTGCCTAGGGATTCAAAGCTAATCTGCTAGGAGAAAAAGGTTAGAACTCGTCACTGTTAATACCAAATCGTGCAATTATGTGATATGTGCAATAAACCTATTATTGTGGAGACATTTGCAAAGATGGGCGCCGCCCAGAAGAGCTATGGACGTTGGGTACCTTGGTGCTCCTGCATAGCTGGTGCTGAATCAGTGGAAATACCACCATGAAGAAGGACTGCTGGAGATTGTCCAGGTGCTTTTCTGAGGTTATCAAGGTCTGTGACTTCCTCCTCCCTTTCATCTCCTGATTCTCCCCCTGAGCCTGGGGCTCTCTGACTGCTTGAAGCCAGCTTCATCCGGAGAGCTTGATTCTCTTTCTCCAGCTTGTTGATCTCTGCCCGCATTTCCTGGATAACTCTCATGAGCTGGATATTAGCTTCCATCGCCTCTTCTTGGGTCGCTCTGGTGCGCTCTTCCGGGGAGACAGGTCAACTTTTGCTCACGAACCAAATTCACAATCTACTCAGTGGGACTGGTTGGTCCAGCCCACAAACCTTCCTGAACAATAGGTGTCACTCTTCTCTGTGCCATCTTTCAGCACCTGGGGAGTTAGGCTGTCAAGGGAGGTAAAGGATCTCCATGACTTATTAATTCCGGGTTTTGTTTTTCAGAACAGAGCTTTTCTTTGTATCTCTCATTTCATATCAATCCACAGTTCTAGAATATTGCTTTGTGTTTGAAGAGAGGAGAACACTTGAAAAATTTCCAGTGAAGAACAGAGTTTCTCGTTTTTGTCATGAACTCACCATCCTACCGGCCACTCAGTTTTTTTGCTGTTGCTCCATCCGGCATCAAATATTTCATAGACTCACTGACTGTTACAAGTACGTCAAAACTAGCACATAAGCGTTATGCCTTTTCTTCTCTGTAAAATGTCATGATTCTGTACTTTTTGGGGAAATTATTAATTTCGACACCTGTTTATTAAGGGTAACAGTAATCATAGGGGGTCATATGAATTGCAGTGAGATTATTTAAGTGAAATGTTGATAATTACATCTAAATCCCTCAAGATAAGGTCAAGGACCGTATAATCACTTCTCAGTGGTTTTCTATTTTTTAAGCATTTTGCTATTACTTGGTTTTAGAGTGTTTGCTTGGGCAAAGGCTGTCCAGGGATATTTTGGGAATGTAAGAGGATACAGGTTGAACATGAATCTTGAATGAGAAGAACACGCAACAGTCAATAGCTTTCCTTACCTATTTCCTGAAGAGGTTTCTTTGCTGGGAATGAGAAGTATGAATCTCAATAGCATATGCTCTGATAGCAGTAGCTGTTTGGAAATTCAATTAATGTTTAAACATAAATGCTCTTTTACAATAAGGTGGAGAGGATTAGGATATTTTTCAAGGTGATAGTTTTTCATGTACATTCCTTTCCTTCTGTTTTCTATGTGCATCGATGAGTTTTGCCTATCCTAATAAATATTTGTTGATGATCCAAGGCTTCAGGTGGAAAGAGTGGTTAGAGAAAGTATTGTTCCTTTTTTATTCACATAAATTCATTTTATATATTTAAATTTTAGGAGGTGCTTACTAAACAGTCAGTCTAAGAAAATAGTGAGGCTCTTTTGATATACTACTTCTGTTTGGATTTAAATGAATTTCGGTAAACATTTATGAGCAGGACACTCTAGAAGCTATAGAAAGTGGGTTATGGAAATATGGAATATAGAGTAAGATGGATCTTACTCTTACTCTTAAAGATCATCCAATTTAACCACCTCTCAGATGTTCATATCTGTTCCACAATGTCTCTGTAAGGAAATATTAAATACATTTGTATCTGTATTGTACAAATATTTGTATATTTGAGTATTGTCCCTTGATAAGAGAGTCTCCTTCCTATCAAGGTGTGCTACTTACTTTTTAATTAAAATTGTTTATGTTGACCAGAAATTGGCCTCCATGTAACTTGTTTTTAATTAAGATTATTTACCCTGACCAGACGTTGGCCCCCATGTAATGTGTTCCTAGTTCTTCTCTTTGGAGAGGTTATGTCACACATCTAATCCTTGTTTTAATGAAAATTCTTGTTCTATCATGTTCCAATGAGTCTCTACTCGCCAGAATAAACATTCTCAATTCCTTCCACTGTTCATCATCTGATGTGGGTTGAGGGCCTCAACTCCATCATGGACACTCTGTTTTGAACACGTTTCCATTTATCAATAGGCCTCTTGAACTAGGAGGCACAGGTCTAAATGTGTTCTCCTGAAGGCATTTGACTAGCCTAGAATATGTTGCCACAGCTTCTGTAAAGTGTTTTGTGGAAAATATTCCACAAAAGTGGGCAGTAAAAATTATTTTTGAAATTGTAATCAGTGCAACAAAGCAGGAAATAAAGATGACCTGTATGACTGTTGAAAACGACAAGATAGTTACCATTATTTATAGACAATTTGACTGCATATCTAGAAAGCCCAAGGAAGTGAACCAAAATTTTTATTTTGTAATCCACCTCGATGTTACAAGATAAATATTTAAAAATTAGTAGTTTTCCAGAATACTATTAATAACTATTTAGAAAAAAATACTTGAAAAATATTCCACTGACAATGGGCCTCCACGTATAAAAGACTCAGGAATTAGCTTTAAAAAAGTCTGTTAAGGTTTCTAATGAAGAAAATCTAATGTTTTACCGTGATAGACAACTTAAGAAAATGGAGACTATGCTCCTGGTGAGAGGACTGTATATTTAAAAAAAATCTTAATTGAATTTCTAATTTACAGGTTTAGTGAAGGCCCAATTAAAATCTCTGTGGGACTTTTTCTAAAAAAAGAAATTGATGAAATCATTCTAAAGATAATCTGGAGACAATAGTTTTGAAGTGTGTGCAAATGAAGAGTAGTTATTGGGTTCTTGCTTTATTAAAATTTTCAATATAGTATGAAACTATAATAAAGAAAACAGCAAATATTGGTAAATTTGCAGACAGGACAAAGTTACAGACAATTCTTAGAAGAAATCCAAAAGGCAAGAAATGTGAAAAAAACCTAACGTCACTAGTAATTTTGCAAATTAAAACAATGGAGTACTTATTTTTGGGTGGGCCAAACAAATTAGCAAAGATTTTGAAAAATGAATAAAATTAATGCAAAGATTATTAATAATTGAAAAATCTTTTTGATAAGTAATTTAAATAACTATCAAGCTTGAAACTATATTTAAAAAGTTCTTAACTGTAGACCTTTAATTCTACCTTCTAGACTGTTCCTAAGAAAGTAAATTACACCTAAAGATTTTTGTGAAAGGATGCTCCTTGCACGTTACTTTAATAGCAGAACATTGGAAATAACCTAAATGTTCAAAAGAGGAGAATGAATAAATAAAATATGAAGTAGCTATATGAATCTGAAAATGTTGAGTAAAAAAGTAGTATATCCGACTGCATATAGACTAAAATAAAAACCATGTAGACAAGACTGGAAAGAAACATCCCAAAGGAAAACAATTTCTATTTCTGTGTAGTAAGATTTTGGATAATTTTTATTTACCCTTGTATGCTATCTGAATGTTTAAAAAATTCTATAGTTACATGAAAGACTTATATAACGAAAAAATTAAGTAATGAAAGTAAAATAAATAATTTGAAAGAAATTTAATAAAATGAACTGACGTTGCAATTTCTTTGGACTTTTGTTCACTTTTGATTAAGTCAAGTGGTGATTAAGTCAAATGCCTAGTGAGAACTTGAATTTTTCCTTACCAAACTAGTTTTAGTCTTTAACAGTTGTCATAATAATTTAAAAATTTGATATATGTGTGAACGCTGCTTCGAATTAGCAAATTTTTATATAAATGCTAAGATTGGTGGTTCTATAATTATTTGTGATTTACTTTGAAGGATGTGGATGTCTTATATATTGAACTGGCCAGGCTCAGAGAGTCCTGCTTTGGGAACTAACCTGTTCAGTGGAATAAATGGGGTGTTGGGTCCCATGAGAAGGAGGAAGAAGTGGTGAGTGGGGTTGATGTCATTCCCATGGCATACTCTGGGAAATCCTGCCTGGCAGGTGGAAACAAGTATCTGAAGATCATGGCAATAGCTGACAGGTGATAATCCAGGTAAAGAAACTGGCTTGAGGATTCAGCCCAAAGGGTGGCAGAGCAGGTGGTTGTTGGCATATAGTAAAGCTATAGCCATTGCCATTGTGACTCCCTGTTGGGGCTTTGGGTCTTTTTCTTGAACTACCAAAATCAAGACTGTGGGCCCTATTTCTAAAGCAGGGGTCTTCAGACCCCTCAGCATCGCCAGGGAGTGCTTGCTTAAAATGCAGGTCTATGGGCCAACCCTAGACCTACTGTAGACTCTCTTGCAGTAGATTTGGTAATTTGCAATGTCAGAAGCTCCCTACGTTATTCTTATGCATATTACAGTTTTCAAACAATTGTTCTAGAGCAGCACTGTCCAATAGAAATATAACGTAAGCCACATATGCAGTTACAAACTTTCTAGTAGCTACGTTATAAAAGTAAAAGACACAGATTAAATTATTTTTAGTATGTTTTATTTATTTATTTAATTTTTTAAAAAGATTTTTAAAATTTTTTTCCTTTTTCTCCCCAAAGCGCCCCGGTACATAGCTGTATATTCTTCGTTGTGGGTCCTTCTAGTTGTGGCATGTGGGATGCTGCCTCAGCGTGGTTTGATGAGCAGTACCATGTCCGCGCCCAGGATTCGAACCAACAAAACACTGGGCTGCCTTGCAGCGGAGCGCGTGAACTTAACCACTCGGCCACGGGTCCAGCCCCCCAAGTATGTTTTATTTAACACAGTAGCCCCAGAATATTATCATTTTGACATGCAAATAAATACAAAATTGCTAATGAGATATTTTACATAGTTTTTCTTAGGCTAAGTCTTTAAAATCCAGTGTGCATTTTATACTTACAGCCCACAATTCAGAAGCTAATTTTTGACTGGAGATACTTGATCTGTATTTAAATGTCATGAAGTTGACAATTGAAAAAGTGGATTTGCCCTAGTGGTGAAACATAATGCATTTTGGTATGAGTCAGTCCTCTGACCCGCAGCCTCCAGTGATCCTCCAGCTTATGAGAGTAGACGGCAAGTCCCTGTAGTGACCCACAAGGTCTTATGTGATCTCTTTGGCTCTGCTCTCATTTCATCTGCTACAACTCGCCCTTGCTCCACCACTCTGCTCTGCCCCGGTCACACTGGCCTCGGTTCCATTAACACTCCAGGCACATTCCTTCCTTAGGACCCTGGTCCTGACTGTCCTTGTGATGGAAGAGTCCACACATCTCATTCCCTTGTCTTGTGCATCAGCTAGTAAACCTCCTGCCGGCAGCCTCCAGCATGAGTTGGCACTGTGGGAATGGAGTACTTCCACAGTGTCACTTTGGCTCTTCCCACATCTGAGGGCAAAGTTTTAAAAAAGGAGATTAGCTGCAATAGGATGCCTGCTTTCCAGACAACAGAGAGTTGGCACCAAGTGCCTTCCTTGGATCCTCCTCAAATAAATGATGACGCAGCATGTCCTTTTTCTGAACGTAAAATCATGCCTTGCTGGAATGTGGTATGTGCAGAGGTGACATATGGCTTCCTTATCTGTCAGAACTTTCAGTTTTTGTCGGTGACAGAGGGCTAGCAAGGTCAGGTTAGAACTCAAGGATTTTGACTGCATCATCATCACTCGAGCCCGTGTCCTTCTGTGTGGACATCCCCAATTGCCTTACCCTCTAAGACATAATAGAAAAATGTCACTTACATGAAAGCTTATGTCTCACTTTTCCAGCAGGCATACATCCTGCTGTTATAAATTATTTAAACAGCTGCTGAGAAATTCTACTTTTGCAACATTTGCTGAGAATCCGCTTTGACCTTGAACTTGATATGTAGCTATTGTCAGAGTGATTTCCCAGGTGATTGGAAGCATCTGGTGTTGCAAGGAGCCCAGACTCAGGAGCAGATTTGACAGTCTGCCCTCTCTCTGTTGTTTTGACATTCAAGTACCACACAGTGGCAGAGCAATTATGCAGAAAGGAGGGAGGAGATGAGAAGTTTTTGATGAGCATGGCTTCCATGAAATTCGGACATTCCTGTGAGAAGCATGTTTAAGGATGCTCTGGGTCCACTCACCTGAAAGAGATCAGCAGCCTCCCTGTGCAGCCGCATGTGAGATGGTCTTGGCTTGGCTAGCTTTGTGTGCTTGAAGACACTCTTGGAGACAGAGGTGGGAAGGAACATCTGCCATCAGATAGGCCACCGCTGGCCTGTGATGAGTTTCCAATGAGAATAAGAACTTCAAGGCTTCCTTGAAACTGGCATGTGTGTAAAAAATTTGAACTAATACAATGGACTGGGCGTCATACTCATAAAATATGAGCATTGCATAAATTAGAAATCAAATGTCTTACACAGAGAGGCAGGTAAAATAAAGGAATGAAGACGTTGAGTTCAGCAACTACTCAGCTCCAGCCATTTGTTGCCATGAAGGAACGCAGCTCTAGTGCTCTCAGTTCTTAGACTTTCCAAGAGAACTTGGCAACCCAGATTTTACGAGAGATCTCCACATTTTTAAAGATGAGTAACTCATTCAACCTCTAAATACAATATGCAGATCCAACAGAACAAGTTAGAGGCAACGGATAAATTCTCTTGGTTTCCAATGCGTGGGAGTTCCAGGAGGCAGAGTCCTTCCTTTTTCCCATGAGAAACTGTGGACCAGAAAAGGAACTAGTTTTCGAAGATCAGCTCGCTTTGGTGAAGATTTACTGAGACCCAAGTTTAAGCTTCCAGGCACGACATCCTGTAAGGATCTGGCTCTAAGAACCTTCAGCTGAAGACCATGTCATTCCTCTTTTCTGAGCTTGTATCTTCATCTGTAAAGGGACAGGAAGGCAGTTATCTCCATGGATCATTGTGAAGATTAAATGAGTTTATAATGACCGACACACCAAAGTGCTCTGAAATTAAGAAGTTTTCAATCAATGTTAGCTGAGTAACATCAAGTTTTTAAAAGTAAAGATGGCCGGTTGATTGTTCTACCAGCTATCTAGCATTAGACATGCAGGGAAAGGGTTTCAGAGGTGAGAAGAGAGGGGAGATGGAAAGGCACGTGGTGTTAGGGGAACCAAACCTGTCTGATATCCAAGCTTTGCCACTGAATTGCTGTGCAACTGTAAGCAAGTTTACTTGCCGCTGAGCTGGCCCCAGTAAAATCTGATAGAATTTTATCACTATTTATCCTGCTCCTTGTTCATGGTGAACTTATGATCTGTTCACATCCTTTCGTGAGGACTAAATAAACTAACTTGGCCCCTGCTTACCTCTCAAGCTTCATGTTCATCATCTTCTCGTATCTTTTTCCTCACTCACCGTATTCTCCCCATAATGACCTTTTTTAGACTTACGAAGGTCCTTTTCATCTCAGGGTCTTTATACATCTTATTGCTTTTGGCTTGAAAACTCCTTCCACATCTTCACCTGAAAGTTCCTACCTATCTTTCAGGTGCCAGGTTAAGTACCCTCCCTTGGAGATGCTTACTCTGAGCCAGCTGAGGAGACCCCAGCACATCCCCTCATGGAACTCCATACATTTCCGTTCTAACTCTTGTCAAAGTGGTAATAAAAATTGTTTCTTATTTATCTGCCTCTACTGCTATATCTTAAACTCCATGAAGGCAGGGGCTGGGCTTAACTTGTTCACCACTTCATTCCCAGTACTTGACTGTGCCAGTCCTACTCTTTGAAGAAGCAGAAGCCAAGACAGGCTTAGACATACAAGAGGTTTATTAGGGGAAATGCCTGTGAAGGACAAAGAGGGGAAGGGTCAGAAATCAGCAGGGAGAGTAAGGGAGCGAGGGAAGGAGGTGTTGGATGGGAAGAGCATCAGAATGCAGTACCATCTTGAGGAAATTTTGGCCAGGCCAATGTGGAGTGCCCAAGTAAAAGCCACTCCTTAGAGAAATCCCGTGTTGGGCAGGAATCTCCAGCACTAGTAACCTCGCTGGGTTGAGCGCTGCCTGGAGCAGTCCCAGGAGGTGGGAATGGGCAGCTTTGGAGACGTGGCAGCTCAGCGGGGCAGTCAGGCAAAAATGCTCCCCATCAAAGGTTCCTTCAGGGAGGTCTGCGTGAGTCCTTCCATGGCCACCAGGCCAGTGTGGTACCTGGAGTGGGTTGAACGGTGGCCCCCCTCAAAGAAGTGTCTACGTCTCAATCCCTGGACTCTGTGAATGTGACTTTATTTGGAAAAAGAGTCTTTGCTGATATATCTAACTGAGAATCTTGAGATGAGATCAAAAGCTGCATGTGGCTAGTGGCTGCTATCTTGGACAGTGTGGATATGGAACATGTCCATCATCCCGGAAGTTCCTTTGAAAAACACTGTTCTAGACTGTGTTATTTATATTAGGCAGCTTGGTTGTGTGGGTATATGTGCATATGTGCATGTATGTACATACTCATAGGCAAATCAACTAAAACCATATTGAAAGAATGTCTGAAAAATGCAAAATTATTGCACTTAACAGCAGCCCTCCGTGCTGGTCAGGCTGGCGCCCGTGGCAGACAGTTCCTTTTTCCTGAACTTTCTCCCTCTCCTCCCACCTCCCTTGCTCCCTCAAAATCCTATAGGAAGGTCGAACAATTTAACAAAGAAAGAAGTGTCTCTCACTGCCTCATGAATTCCCTGATCTAGTCCATATTTTCAGTGTCCTTTTTTTTGTCGAGGAAAACTTTATTTCTCTAAACAGTGATTCTCAACTTAGGTTGTCTGAGTGTGTTTGTGTGCTTGTGTTTTTAAACTTTCTTTCCTCTATGAAAATTATTGTCGCAAGGAGCCACTATGGCCAGTGCGGACCATCCCTTTTGATCTCTCAGGTGTGTTGGGCTAGAAAAACCCTGAAAACAGTCTGTGAGCATTGAGAGTCTTCCTTCCGAGCACATGATGCTCTTGGGATCATCCATCCTCATGTACAGCACTGTGAGGATTATTCACAGAGTCAGCGGAATGCTGTGTCCGTCCAGGAGGCCGTTACTCATCAGTTCTATTCCTAAGAGAAAAACCGTTGTAGAAATAGCAAAAAAAGTGACTTGTTTTGAAACACTTTTGCTCTAGGAAGCCAATTTGCCAGAAACGAGTCTGGTTTTGTGTTGCTTATCTTATTTTATAGATGAAGAGAAGTCTGTGTATTGTGGCTTTGCTGAACTTTGTTAACATTAATTATTAATGAAACGAGACTTGAAAATTTCCAGTTTCACTAGAATCTTGCATAGCATGATGTCTCTGCTTTGGCCTCGTTTATTCTAATGGTGTTAAACAGACTACAACGTCTACGTCAGGGCATCCTTACTTTCGAAAGGATGCTCTTTCTTTCCCCAAGAGGGTCGGGTTCCATTGGCTCATGTAGTACACCATTACAAAGTTTTCCTTTAGGGCCAACTTCTGCCATTAGAAGAACTAGGGAGAATAATGTCACCTTGGCAGTATATGTCTGCTACCAGTCCCTGGAGGTCATTGCTTCAGTAGACTTCGTGATGCCAAACCTTTTGCTTTCTTTAATGAAAGATGGAGTTAATCTGTATCCCCTTTGAGTATCATCATCATGCTTCTCATTGGCCAGCACCTTGGACAGGAATACAGAGAAATATGTTTGAAATGGAGTAGAGAAAATAAATAGAGAAGCAAGCCAATATTGTAATGACTTTTGGTTGACGGCAATCTGAAATTTTAAAAAATCTAATTAATTATATTAGAATTGCTGTGTTTGAACACTTTATATTCTATGTGCTCCATCCATTTTTTGTTGTGTTGATTCTTCAGCTCTGACTTGTTGACACTTATTTACCACAACAATAGGTCACACCGAAATTAAAGTTTAGTGCTTTCAAAGATGTTTAGGTCTTAAGAAACAGCAACGTCATTGGAGGTAATAATATTATTTTACATTTGTGTAGTGTACTAATAGTTACAAAGCATTTTCTCATTTGTTGCCCTACTTTATCCTAAGAGCCATCTTGTCCTGTGGGGTGCTATCTTGTGCCATGATGGATGCTGAATGAGCTTTGCAGCTAAGTGGCCCTGGGTTGCAATTGCATCTCTGCAACTTTCTAGTTGTAGGACTGTTATGGACTAAGTGTATGTGTCCCTTTAAAATTCATATCTTGAAACCCTAACCCCTGATGTGGCTGTATTGAGAGATAGGGTCTCTAAGGAAGTAATTAATGTTAAATGAGGTCATCAGGGTGGGCCCTAATCTGATAGGATTAATATCCTTGTAAGAAGAGACACTAGAGAGCTTGCTTGCTCTCTGCCTCTGTGCACATGCAGAGGGAAGGCCCTTTGAGGACACAGCGAGAAGAGGAGCTCTTGGGGCTGGCCCCATGGTGTAGTGGTTAAGTTCATGTGTTCTGCTTCACCAGACTGGGGTTTGCAGGTTTACATCCAGAGTGTGGACCTACACCCTGCTCATCAAGCCATGCTGTGGCAGCATCCCACATACAAAATAGAGGAAGATTGGCACAGATGTTAGCTCAGGGTCAATCTTCCTCAACAAAAAAAAAAGAGAAGCGCTCTCACCAGAAAGCAAATTTACTGGCAACTTGATCATGGACTTCCAGCCTCCAGAACTACAAGAAAGTAATTTTCTGTTGTTTAAGCCACTGAGCCTGTGAAATTTTTTATGACAGGCCAAGGTGACTAATTGAATATCTGAGCCTCATCTGTACCATGGAGCACAGAACATCGAGGTCACGGTGCTCCTTCCCTTCATTTAGTGCTCTGCCCAATTGGTGACTCCTCAGAGAGGCCTTCCCTATCTGATAGAGCTGCCCCCATCACGCCCTATCTCCCCATGTTGTTTGTTTTTCTTCCTAGGACATAGCCACTTGACATACAATTTTATTTATTTACTTATTGTGTGCCTCTATCACTCAGATAGAGGCTTCATGGATGGAGGCACTTGGTCTGTTTTGATCCTTGCTATATCGTCATAACCTAGAAGCATGCCTGGTGTATAGTAGGTATCTAATAAATGTTTGTTAAATAAATAGGTTTCTGGTGAACTAATGAAACGTGCATATATTGGATCTTGGAAAGTGTCTCTCTTATAGTATGTCCTCAAATGATGGTAGCCATGATGGTATGGCATATTAACACAAATTTTATTCACGCATTTTATCAAAAAGCATTTACTTAATTCCTTCTTATATGCTAATCACTAAACTAGGACATGAAAACAAGTCCAGGGTCATATAATTAATTAGAGGCTGGGTGAATGCTAGGTCTTTTGAGAGTACCCAGATCTTCAGAAAGTTTGATCTAATCTTTCCATTAATAATTTGTCTGTCCCCATCTACCATCTAAATTGAAAATACAGCTAAATTATTTTATTTTACCACTCGTTTCTATCTATAGAATGAAAGAGACTAGCTAGAAAAAAAATTTAAGTCGATCAGAAAATTATTTTGTATGTATTCGAAAGGTTTGTAGTTGTGACAACAGAATAGTGATGTGATTAATGGAAAGACATCAAATGGTACAATAGGAAGATGTAATTTTTTTCTTCTTAATAAACACATAGGAATTTATTGAGGTGACCACGCAAAGGAGAATGTTGATGCCGCCAAAAGGAGGTAATGGGTTCTCAGTTCTGCAAGGTCCACAAGGACGTAGAGCTGCTTACAGTAAGTACCCAGAATCACAGTTCTCTCAGACATGAGAAGCTGAGAACCTCTATCTCACCATCTCAGGGATTTGGGAGTGTTTAATACCTTATGGGCCAGCATCACCCATCCATCCCCATTCCCTGATATCTGACTCTTTCTAAAGCTCTGGCCAGAAGTCAGCCTGCTTATGAAGAGTGAATCATGAATGTAAAGAACACTAGTACTTGCTTGAGTGTTTGTCACAAGATTAGGTGAATCCATTTCCTATGCCAATGAGAGAATTGTTTGGAGGCATTTGGAATTAACCCAGGAGTCTAGCATCTGCCCAGTAAGAGCTCCCGAAGGAGTAAAGAGTAACTGTGGTAGATTCAATAGGCCACAAATTCTTTGCAGCTCCCTCCATCAAGACATGAAGTCTATTTCTCTCTTCTTGAATCTGGATTTTCCTTGTGACTTTATTTCATCAATAGAAAATGGTGGAGGGCAGACCCCGTGGCCGAGTTGTTAAGTTCACATGCTCCTCTTCGGTGGCCCAGGGTTTCGCTGGTTTGGATCCTGGGTGCAGACATGGCACTGCTTGTCAGGCCACGGTGAGGTGGCATCCCACATGCCACAACTAGAAGGACCCACAACTGAAAAATATACAACTACGTACTGGGGGGATTTGGGGGAGACAAAGCAGAAAAAATAAATGGTAGAGGTGATGTTGTGTGACTTCCAAGGCTAGACCTTAAGAGCCCTTGAAATTTCTATTTTTGCCTTCTTGGAGTGCTGCCTTGAGACTCGCATGTGATGGAGAAACCCAGGTGGAGAGAGTGCTCCAGTCTTCTTGGCTGTTCCAGCTATGCCCAGCCCCAGCTGACTTGCCAGCTCAAAGAAACTGCATGATTGACCCCAGGCAAGACCAGCAGAAGAATCACCCAGCTAACCCACAGAATTGTGAGAAATAATGCAGTGTTGCCTTAAGCCATGGAGTTTTGGGGTAGTTTGTTATTTAGCAGTGGATAACTAATAGAGCAACAATAGATTTTAGAAAACAAGAGAAGAAACTTTATTTGGGCTGAAAAATGGCAGGTCTTCTTGAGTGTTCAACAGGATGAATTTTTCAAAAGGGCCCACATCTGGATACGTCTTAATGTGTCCACTACAGAATCCCTAAGATCAAAAGAAAACCCTAAAAGTTTCCAGAGCAAGAAAACAAAACAAAACTGCTTTCCTAAAAGATTTGTCATCCACAGCAATGCTGGAGGCTAGAAGAAAAGGAGACACTATTATCTAAATCCTGAGATAAAATAATTTTAATCTTAGAATTGTAAACCCAGCCAAACAAGCATTTAAGTGTAAGAGCAAGAGAATTTAGGACCTGCTAGAATTCAGAAAGTTTACCAGTCACAAGCCTTTTCTGAAAGATTTACTCAAGGATATGTTGCAGCAGAATGAAAAATGAATCAGAGAAAGGTTAAGACCTGAGCTATAAGAAATTGACAGGTAATAAAATGTAGAGTTGTCTTATTAATATTTGATGCATAATACAGAAAACAATTAATAGCAATCTATCTGGAACTAAAGTCCCACAGCTTATGACCTGAAATATTGTAGGAATGGTAAAGTGATAAAGTGTAAGCTTCTTTTCCTGTTTAGGGAAAAATACAGATATTGATTCATTTCATATAAATATAGAAGAAAATAGATTTAGATAGGTCTGTTAAGAATGTACAGGTAGTACTGGAGAGAGAGAAATAGGATGCATATCTTCTAAACTACTAGAGAGAAGAATTTACAGCACCGATGACAAAACACTTGCTGGTAAGTAGAAAATATAAAATAACCTTAAAAGAATACACCTAAACATATCGGCATTACCCTAATTCTGGATGATTAATTTCACAAAGATGCTTGGATTGGGGTTGGTGTGTGGAGGACTACAACCTAGCTAAATGTTGAGGGCAACGGAAACACTTAAAACAAAATGGAACAGTTAATACAACCGTGGAAGAAAAAATTGCGATATGCCAGAGCTTCCATTTCAAAATAGCAGACTGAACACATATCTCTTATTTCCACTCGTCTCACAACTCCTCTAAGGAGAAAAGAAAAAAGGGCTTAACACAGAAAGAAGAAGAAGAGACAATGGCAACAAAAATTTTGAAGCTAGAGATCAGATAGAAAAGTAACTGACCTGGCCAACAGGAGAAAGTGGGCATGGAAGGCTGGGTAGAATCCTTGAAATAGCTGATTCATCCTGCAAACTCTGAGAATCTGGAGGTACCAGGTACCTATAAATGTGCAGATATGACAAGCTTCAAAACAAGGAGAACTGGTTGAGGCAGTTAGATTCCTAGATGCCCTCTTTACCTCGTGTATCCAGTTGACAACTCAAGTATTAACATAAAATTGGAGATCTATTCTCTGGAGAAGGTGGACCCAAAGGACTCTGCGCTGGGCACACCAACTTGAAAGTGAATGCCATATTGAAAACAGGATTAAGTGAGCATCTACCTGCTGAACGGTGACAGTGCTAGAACCATATTTTGGCAAAACAGGCTGATAAGCCTCAGTTACTTTTCTCTGGTTTCTGGGACATTAACCAGCCCAATCAGAAATCTATGGATATCATCAGTCGGTGGTTCCACCCAGGAAGAGGCAATCTCTCTCTCTCTCTTTTTCTCATTGGCTCGCCTGACAAAGGGATTCAGCCAAGGTATATCACCCGTGCCAGTAAATATTACCTATGCTTCCACTGCTGCCGAATCTGTTCTGTCTTTCCAATAGTGTGACGTCGTTTACCCATGGTCCTTCAGTGCTTTTACATCCAGGCTGACAGGATACAGTAGTCCCCCCTTATCGGTGGGGAGACACGATCCAAGACCCCCAGCGGATGCCTGAAACCAAGGATAGTACTGAACCCTATATGTACTATGTTTTTTCCTATACATACATATTTGACGTGGAGCAAAACTAGCACAAATTTCTGTTTTCCTTCACAATTTCACAGACAGAAGATTCATTCTTACCGTAGATTTTAGCAACCTCAGCATATGATTCTTTTTCTTTCCTCATTAAGTCGAGAACTTTCACCTTTTCACTTAAAGGAAGCACTTTACAGGTTCTCTTTGGCGTATCCAAATTGCCAGCATCACTCCTTTTGCGCTCTGGGGCCATTAGTAAGTAAAATACGGGGGACTTGAACACAAGCATTGAGATACTGTGACAGTCGATCTGATAACCCAGACAGCTACTAAGCAACTAACAGGCGGGTGGTGGATACAGTGGAATATGCTGGACAAAGGGATGATTCATGTCCACGGCAGGACAGCAAGAGATTTCATCACGCTACTCAGAAAGGCATGCAATTGAAAACTTATGAATTGTTTATTTCTGGAATTTTCTATTTAATATTTTCAGACTGTGATTCATAGTCTGACTGAAACGTCAGAAAGGGAAACCATGGCTAAGCTACTGTACCTGGTAGCTCAGCATAAATTGAACAACATATTTGAAGTTCTTAACTCAGTGGTGCAATAGCTCGGAAAGGTTTCTTTACCACAAGCGGAAACCCTCTGTGGGTGCGTTTGTATGATTCTTTTTCAGAGGCTGAAGCAATTCATTCATTTATTCATTTGGTCAGTCATTTATATGTTCAGCAAATACTTCTTAAGCATCTATCTATCTAATGATCTAATGTGTTATACTGGCAGTGGAGACAGACAGGATTCATGCCTTATTAAGGGACACAACCAAATAAATACGTAAAGAATCAGAATGTGAGAACCCTGCAAACCCTCAGCCAGATTATAAAAGGCCTTGCAGACCACATGAAGGAGTTTGGTTTTTTTTTTTAAAGATTTTATTTATTTTTTAATTTTTTCCTTCTCCCCAAAGCCCCCCAGTACATAGTTGTATATTCTTCGTTGTGGATCCTTCTAGTTGTGGCATGTGGGACGCTGCCTCAGCGTGGTTTGATGAGCAGTGCCATGTCCACGCCGAGGATTCCAACCGAGGAAACACTGGGCAGCCCGCAGCGGAGTGCGCAAACTTAACCACTCGGCCACGGGGCCGGCCCCTGAAGGAGTTTGGTTTTTATTTTAAGTCTTCCAGTTTTAAAAAGCTCTTTTGGGCTTTTGGTGGAGAATGGATTAGAGCAGCTAATAAGCAGCTGGTAATAAATGTGAGGAGACAGGATGATTTATGAGAACACATTTTTGTAATGCATTAATAAGTAATATCATATTAGGAATTTCTCCTACCCATGATATTTAGTAAAATAGTTCTCAATCCCAAGCTTGACAGCAATGAGCTTGTTATGAACTGTCTGGGAAGGTCTTGCTTTCTGGGCGACTGCATTGCTCTTGGTAGAAAAAACAATTTTATTTTCAAGAAATATCATTGACTGTGTCTATTATTTTAAGTGGCAAGACACCCTTATGTTTATCTGTGGATGAAATTTCTCACTGAAATCTGTGATTTGTGCGGTGTTGGGAGAGGAGAATAAATGAACTATCACTTTTTGTTCTCTTATTAGTTTATGCTAGAGACTGTTCAAAATAAACTGTGCTGTTTTGACTAGTGCCATTGTATTAGAACAAAGAGCATTCTTTGTTCCTTATACCATTCGGGCGTTTTGGTAAAGGAAGGAATGAATAGTAATTTTCTCTGAATATATTTAAAAAATAAATAGAAGGTACTCCGCCAATAGAAGAAATAAAAACGCCTGCTTATTTAGTTCTTAAAAAAATGGCTAGTGTTCTTACAAATAGGCCTTGTGTCTGGTTCTCCTGTAGGCGTGAATAATGCAAGTGGTGGGACTTTGACTGTGGATGGAACCTCTGTGAAGTCATGTGGTTTTATGCAGTCTGGCTGGGTAGGGAGGTCTTGGAATAGGTTTCCCATGACTCCTTCCATTCCCCAAGTCCGCAGGCAAGATGGTGGACTGAGGCAGACCTATTCACAGCAACAGTTCACATGCCAGCCCAAGGAAATGGGTTCACAGGGCAGAAGAGTCATTTGACCATGCGATGTTACATACAAGCTGAGTTCTGGGCTTGCCAGGATTACAGCTCAATGAAGATGTGATTGGATTTTGATTCCCTTCTGGTCTACTTTTTATGTGAGATTTATATTGATTTGGTTCAATGGGTTTACATTGGGTTTGGTTTAATGAGTGTAGAAACATATGGGTTGAAGAATAAACAATCAAATTATATAGTCTTTGGTTGCATTTGTGATTTTGCTAAAAAATATTTTCTGTAAAATATTTAAGTTTATTCTTGTTTTTGTTCATTTCAGTTCTTGGTCTTTGGAGATGTTTATAAATTAAGCAAATACCATCTGTTTTAGTAGACAGCTATTCATCTGCTGAAATAGCATGGAGGTCTTCTCCAGCTCCAGGCTTTTGTGATTGAAGCAGGAAAATACGTTACCCTTCTTTGGAGACCTGGCCCTCAGCTCTGATTTTTGGTAGGCTGTATAGGGAATAGTAATGTCTCAGAAGGTGACCTTAAAAAAGTATCAGAAGAACTAAAGAATACCAACAAAGGTTTTTGTTTTTTCATTAAGGTTGCTACGTTTATGTTGTCATTACCTTTTACTTTCTATTTATTTTGAACTAAATAATCAAATTATTTTTTTGTAGTTGACATTTTGGGTTGTCTATTCTTCCTTTTTAAATTTTCTTGGCAGGAAAGTATTATCCTGGGTTTTTGGTCTTGCTGCTTTTATGTAACCCAGGTAAAATGATTAATCTAGAAGACAGCAGTTTGCTGAGAGTGCGTGATGATGAAGTGACACAGAAGTAGGGAATCTTGCTGGGCTATTATTTATTTCTTCAGAGTTTTTTTGTGATAAATGCAGAGAGCAATTAAGTACTGAGACACGTTTAGCTATAATTGTAAACGTAAATCATTCACAGATATGAGCATTTTTTTCCAGTTGTTTTATCGAGGTCATAATG
This sequence comes from Equus quagga, assembly GCF_021613505.1. Lineage (NCBI taxonomy): Eukaryota > Metazoa > Chordata > Mammalia > Perissodactyla > Equidae > Equus > Equus quagga. The sequence continues at coordinate 45,819,206 of NC_060283.1, read as the reverse complement.
GTTTATAACATTGCGTAATTTCAGGTGTACATTATTATTTATCAGTTTCTGTATAGACTGCATCGTACTCACCACCAGGAGTCTAATTTTTATCCATCACAATATATATGCGCCCCTTCACCCCCTGTGCTCTCCCCTAAACCCCTTCCCCTCTGGTAACCACTAATCTGTTCTCTTTATCCGTGTGTGTGTTTATTTTCCACATATGAGTAAAATCGTGTGGTGTTTGTCTTTCTCTATCTGGCTTATTTTGTTTAACATCATACCCTCAAGGTCCATTCATGTTGTTGCAAATGGGACTATTTTGTCTTTTTTATGGCTGAGTAGTATTCCATTGTATGTATATATCACATCTTCTTTATCCAATCATCAGTTGAAGGGCACTTGGGTTACTTCCACATCTTGGCTATTGTGAATAATGCTGCAATGAACATAGGGGTGCACAAATTATGAGCATTTTTTTAAATGTGTATTTTCTAATCTTTGAGATTAGCTCTGCTACACTTCATTATTGGAAAGGCACTTTCACGTTTCTTATCTGTTCTTAAGTTTGTGTGATTATTGTATACTTATAGATTTTCTGTAAAAGATTAAGAAATTACGGGTAGTGTTCTCCCCCAACAAAGAACAGCTTATGAGCTTTTTGGTCATATCTCAGATTTGTTCAAAACCTTGTCACTCACAAGATTGTGCAAATGCCATCACTATATAATTCCAGAACATTTTCATCACTCCAAAGAGAAACCCTTTACACACTCCCCATGCCTGCCTCCCTCCCTACCCTTGGAAATCATTAATCTATTTTTTGTCTCTGGATTTTCATATTCTGGACAGCTCATAGAAATGGAATCAAGACATGCTGTCTTTTGTGTCACTTAGCATAGCATTTTCAAGATTCATTCATACTGTAGCATGTATGGTGAATTTTGTGGCATGTGCATTTTACCTCAATAAAAAATGCATGTATATAGCCAAGATGTGGAAGCAACCCAAGTGCCCATCAACTGATGAATGGATAAAGAAGATGTGGTATATATATATAATGGAATACTACTCAGCCATAAAAAGACAAAATTGTCCCATTTGCAACAACATGGATAGACCTTGGAGGTATGATGCTAAGCAAAATAAGCCAACAGAGAAAGATAAACACTATATGATTTCATTCATATGTGGAAGATAACAAACACATGGACAAGAAGAATAGATTAGTGGTTACCAGAAGAGAAGGGGGTGAGGGATGGGCAAAAGAGGTAAAGGGGCATACATGTATGGTGACAGATAAAAATTAAACTATGGTGGGGCTGGGCTGGTGGCATAGTGGTTAAGTTTGTGCACTCTGCTTTGGTGGTCCAGAGTTCATGGGTGCGGATCCCAGGTGTGGACCTACACACTGCTCATCAAGCCATGTTGTGGCAGCATCCCACATACAAAACAGAGGAAGACTGGCATAGACGTTAGCTCAGGGACAATCTTCCTCAAGTAAAAAGAGGAAGATTGGCAACAGATGTTAGCTCAGGGCCAATCTTCCTCATAAGAAAAAAAAAAAAAGAAAGAACTTAGACTATTGGTGGTGAGCAAGATGCAGTTTATACAGAAACTGACATGCAATATTGTACACCTGAAATTACACAATATTATAACCAATATGACCTCAGTAAAATAATTTAAAAAATGTATATGAAAGCCATGAAACTTAGGTAAAGGAAAAACCTTGCCATTCAGACAGGGGAGCATCAACTGTGTGAAAACATTTCCTTAAAATTAATTTACAAGTGTGTAGTTCTTGGCTTCTAGGCTACCTCTAACTTCATGATCTGCCCTTTTTCCTGAATATTAAAATTAGATTTCAAATAACTCTTTCTCTACCACATCCAGCCTTGCAATGTCTTGCCTTGAGCACGTGCTATTCACCTTTGCTCCTCTGGGAAACCAGGTCATTCAAACCATCCCGGGGCGGAATAAGTTGTGGACAAACATGTCTGCTCAGAGTCGAGTGCTGAAGTTTCTATCTTTGATAAAAAGTGCATGACGTTTGCCTTTCTTGGCCAAAAATTCTGGCCAAGAATTTCTTCTGCCGTAAAATGGGCACAATAATAATTCCTCCCAGAGGGTGGCTGCGAGGTGTGAATGGGTGCTCAGAACAGTGCAGGGAACAGAGTAAGTTTTCAAATGACAGACATCATTATTACTCTTATCGGTCCTGAAGTTTTCACCATTGATAGCATCCAATTGTGTGTGTTTATGGAACAAGAAATATTGCAGTAATGATAATTATAAATATTCAGTGAAAGGGGGAAGGTCTTTATTAATTTCTGGTCTTATATGTTAGAATTCTGCATATATGGCTAATGAGGTTCAGTTTGAGGTTTTTCTTCCCGGTGAGCACTGTGGCCGTATGACTCATCGCGAGCATCATGGAAATATAGATATTGAACAGGCTGAAGCTATTGAATAAAAATAAACAGAATTGAACTCAGCTTTCTTTTTCTACTTAGTATTGTTTATTTTAAATTACCAGTAAAGAAGTTGGGAAGAACTTGACATTCAGATTAATGTCATTAATAAACAGAATTATTGAAATGCATAAAAGCAAGAACCACTTATTAGAGAATCGTAAAGTTCCAAATTCCTTAGATTGGAAGATGGATTGCTTTTATCTAATATTGAAATTATGAAAACAATCAAATGGAAGTTTTAATTATTTGCAGGTTTTCCCAGCATTTCTTAAATGATAATCTAAACTAGTGACTTTTATCTATAAGGAGTTTATTGCATGCAATAGCTGTACTGTATTTCATCGATTTAATAAGTGTAATAAATTCTGAAGAGCAAATCTGAATTAAACATATTCTGTGAAAAAATTTTATTGCTGTAGATAAAGTTATTTTTTTAACAGTAGCTTAATAGTAATAAAATAACTGAATAGGTGTTTTTTGTTTACAAAGTCATTTTATTTGCATATACATTGATCTTATGAAGATCCTGAGTGTTGGAATTAATTTATAAAAATGTATTAAGGGCCTATCATGGGCCAGATATTTTTTGAGGTTCTCAAGGTTGATTAAACAAAATAAACATCCCTGGCTACCAGGGTCTGAATTTTTATGTCCCCCAAAATTCGTATGTTGAAGTCTTAACCCCCAAGGTGATGGTATTAGGGGGTGGGGCCTTTGGGAGAGCCCTCACGATTGGGATCAGTGCCCTTACAAAAGAGAGCTAGCTCGTGTCTTCCACCACGCGAGGGCACAGTGAGATGGCACCGTCTCTAAGGAAGCTGGCTCTCACCAGACGCCAGATCTGCTGGTGCCATGATCTTGGACTTCCCAGCCTCCAGTAACGTGAGAAATAAATGTTTGTTGTTTATAACTCACCCAGTTTATGGTATTTTTGTTATAGCAGCCCGCTTGGACTAACATATTGACCCTTGTGGAGCATAAAAATCTAGTAAACGAATTAACATATAAATAAACAGCATAGCAATAAATAACTAATTTCTTGTGTAATGCCAGGTAGCGAATACTAGGGAAAAAAAGCAGAACACGAAGTGGGGAATGATGAGAAGGAAGGAGAGCAGTGCTGCTTTGAACCCGATCTTAGCCGTGGAGTTCAGAGAAGTCCCCTTTGAGGAGGAAACACATGAACAAGGACCTGAATAAAGTCAGGGAGAAAACCTGCAGTTGTGTGGGGGAAGATCTTTCCAGGCAAATGGAACAATGAGTGTGAAGCCTTGAGTTAGCAACGAGTTTGCCAAGTGTGAGGACCCGAGGGCTGGTGTGGCTACGGAAGAGTGAAGGGGGGAAATGGTAGATGGGGAGGATGCTGAGGGAGTCAGGGGCACCATTGCTTTGGGCCTGCAGCCCATGGCAAGACTTCCAGTTCTACTCTAAGTGTACAGGTAGTTAGTGGAGGGTTTTGGCGGGAGCGGCAAGATTTGACCACCTTTCCCGGTACTAACGCTTCTTTTCTCTTTTCCAAACAAGGGAACAAAATCCACAGAGCACAATGGCCTGCTCATTCCTGGGGTGGAAGAGCAGAAGGGAGGCCCAATGAACTAGTGGAGTCCAGACATGCTACCTCCAATCCTTGCGGGGCTCTTTGCTGTACAAAATATTCTTAAGGATAAGAATAAATCTGAGGTACTGGTTTAAAAACAAAACACACTCATTCTGGGGCCTCATCTCATCCCCACTGAATCAGAATCTCCAGGGAAAACCCCTGGGAATCTGTATTTTTAGTAACTGCCTCAGTCTTTTCTCCTCATAAAGCAAACTTGAGGGGCCCCAAACTGCTAGGATGGGGTAATCGAGCTCTCCCCTGGAATCTGGACCTCTATAAAATTAGAGACACCATACTCTAATTTCAGAAAAATACCTATGTTAAAAAAATTTTCTTAGAAAAATCACCAGTAAACATGGCGAATGGATCCATTTCTTCTAGTTTATCTCAGTGTTATTAGAGAAATTCTTACCTGCATTTACCTAGGATGAAAAAAATGACTTTTTATCCAGAACTTAATGATGATCATCACACATTCTCAATTTCTTCGTTTTCATAGAAAGACAGAATGAAAAATTAGTTAAGTTGTATGTTTCTTTATTTTGCTGAATGTTTTAAACTTTGAAAATGACTGCATGAAATATGGACAAATATAAAAAATAATAATTCCTAATGACTGAATCTCATTCTTGTTTTTTACCAACACTTCCCAATGAGATGCAAATTTTTGTAACAATCCTTTGCAAAAGTTTCTCTGGAAGCTTTTGTATTGAAGCAGAGATATAAATTACGGGACTGAAATTTTGTATGACATCCCTCCCCCAACATTCTCTCAGAAAAAAATATAATTTTAATGGGTGTCTATGGAGTTTTATAAAGCAAACTTTAATTTAAAAATATACCACTAAGGATTGCTACAACCCGTCATCCAGTTTTCTTCTTAGTCTGCTCTCTATTGTAAATGAGGTTCTGGTGTAAGCTATGATTAGTTTTACTTTCTTATTTTTGGCCCCAGGATCTAATGACATTGTTAAAAAGAAAAGCAGAAGGCACATCCACCAAAATACTAAACTTAAAAAGACTGATAACCTCAACTGTTGGTGAAGGTGCAAAACAGACAGAAATCTCATATATTTTTGGTTGGAGTAGAAAATGGAAATCGATTTGGATAAAGGTCAGGTAGTTTTTATAAAACTAAATGTCGGGGCCAGCCCAATGGCGCAGTGGTTAAGTTCGCATGTTTGGCTTCTCCTCGGCCCAGGGTTCACTGGTTCGGATTGTTACAGGCTCTTAACATCAGCCCTGATATCGGTTCCCCCACATTGAACCCAACGTATATGGGGTTAAAACTAAAACCCACCACCCCCTTTCCTGCTTCTCTAGCTCCACTCATATGTAAATACCTGTTTCTCTAAAGTTGGACTCTTTGAGCTTTACAACTAAATGGGAGTTACAAATTGTTAAAAGCCCAGGTGGCCTGGAGTTGGAGGCACACTAAAGTTTAGCTAATCATGTGTCCTTGAGTTTGCCAGGAAAGCCGCTGTCTCAAGTGTATCAAGGAGCGGAGGCTTCCCAGACCTCAACTCCTCGACTCCCGGCGCTCGAACCCGCCTCAAACAAGAAGAGGAGACAACGGCAAGGACGCCCACCTGCCATCCACCTATCTCACCCTCCCCCCTGCCTTGCTGCAAGCAGCCTTTCAAGGCCAAACGCAGGCTGGTGGGAAAGCGCCAAGCTGCACAAGCTACATGTTCCCCCCTCCCCTACCCAAAACCCCAAATAAAAATCCCTACCCATTCCTCGTCGGGGAGCTAGCAATTTTTGAGGCATGAGCCCTTGCTTTGCTCCCTGTGCCTGGCATAGTAAAAACCTTTCCTCTTCCACTCAAGACTCTGTTCTCGTTATTTGGATTGGCATCGGGTTCAGAGACTGAACTTTCGGTTACAGCATCCCGGGTGCAGACATGGCACTGCTTGGCACGCCATGCTGTGGTAGGTGTCCCACGTGTAAAGTAGAGGAAGATGGGCAGAATGTTAGCTCAGGCCCAGGCTTCCTCAGCGAAAAAGAGGAGGACTGGCAGTAGCTAGCTCAGGGCTAATCTTCCTCAAAAAAACAAAACAAAACAAAAACAGGGGCCGGCCCGGTGGCGCAGCGGTTAAGTTCGCACGTTCAGCTTCTCGGCGGCCCGGGGTTCGTTGGCCCGGATCCCGGGTGCGGACATGGCACTGCTTGGCAGCCATGCTGTGGTAGGCGTCCCACGTATAAACTAGAGGAAGATGGGCACGGATGTTAGCTCAGAGCCAGGCTTCCTCAGCAAAAAGAGGAGGACTGGCAGTAGTTAGCTGAGGGCTAATCTTCCTCCCAAAAACAAAACAAAACAAAACAAAAACAACAACAACAACAAAAAACAAACAAAAACAGAGAAACCAAATGTTTCTCTGGTCACATTTTCTATGTGACCCAGAAATTCCACTCCTAGGCGCTTACATAAAGGAAATGAAAAGATTTGTACACAAATGTTTATAGCAGCTTTATTCATAATAACCCCAAAATTTAAATAGCCCAGGTGATTATGCACAGAAGAATGGATAAACCAATTATGGTATATTTATACAGTGAAATACTACCCACCACTAAAAAGGAATGAACTACTGATTCATGTAAGAACTTGGATGAATCTCAAAAACTTATGCTGAAAAGAAGCCTTATCCAAAAGATAGCGTCTAATCCATCTCTATGATCTTCCAAAACAGGCCAAACTAGTTTGTGGATAAAAACGGGAACAGTGGTTGCTTCAAGGGAGTTAGAGGGTGGGTGTTGACAAGGAAGGGGCATGAGGGAAATTTCTGGAGTGATGGTAATGTTAAATATCTTGAAAGAGGGGTTATATTACTCTGGAGTAAGCATTTGTCAAAACACAGCAAAGACTACACTTAAGATTTACGCATTTCACTTCATGTAAAATTTATCCCCCCAAACTATGAACAACTATTAAACTCTAGTTAATGATATTCATGCTGAAGGTTTTAGGGGTGAGATATACTGATGTTAGCAATTTACCTTAAAATATATATTTAAAATGAGATGGATCGATGGACGGTTATAGGAATGAATAGATGGATAGATGTGTGGTAAAGCAAATATAGGAAATGTTTATTGTAGCATTGAAGTGAGAGTATGTGGGTGGTCTGCTCTCTAACTAGTTTTGCATATCAAATTCCACCCTTCTTTCAAGGTCCACTTGGAACCATATCAAATTCATGAATCTCTTCTCAACACTCTATATGACCTTGGTCTTTCCCTTCTCTGAATTTGTTTAATGAATGCAGCAGACACCACAAATTTTTGACACTTGATTATACACTGTCATGTGTTTTCTGGAATCATGTAAATAGCATTTATCTCCTTGACTAAGATATAAACTTCTTGAAAGCAGAGACTGCTCTCACTGTTTTTTCTTCCTCTCCCCCAGTGCCCTCTCTCCAACGCTCACAACATTTCTAAGATTACCGTTACGTTATGATAATGTTTGTTGGAGTGGCTCAGCTTCAAGACACAGATAACAACTGTGACTCCGTAATTTGCAGACGAGTCTGCAGTTTGTATTCTCAGGATGGTCTAGCACTAGAGCATAGACTAATCTGTCTCTTGGATAGATTCCAGTTTCCATTTCATAGAGCTGAACATTTGCTATTTACAGCTCAATAGTATCCATAGAGAAGAGAGGCTATAAGAGGGGAGCCAAATGAAATTTCTCCAGTGAACCACACTCAGTCTTTTGAGTTGCAGTTGGAGCACTTGGCAGAGTGGTTCTTTCCTTGGCAGTCTTTAGAGACACTAAGACAGTGCGGAAAGCTGGTGCGACAAAATGATAATCATACCAGCAGCTTACAGATACCCTTTTTCAACTGACAAAAATAGATCAACAGTTATAAAATTATCAGAGAGTGGTTTGCGTTAGGCCTGTCCTTTGGGACACTTCCCCGATCTTGCCTTTTTCAGTGACTGAAGACCCAGAGGAGACAGAACCATTACAACATGAGTTGCTAATATGGTCATTGCTGTTGATTCTAGGAGTAATACTCTCCAGGATTAGTGAAGAGGAGTAATCTGTACCAAAAAGAGTATTAAAATTCCAAAGTAAATTATTAATTCCAAGAAAGGATGGGTTAAATATCATAACCTATGTATTCTGCTCTATGTGAATGGAAGGTCTGCTCCTCAAGAAGTATCCAGAGCCTTCCGTCAGTCAGCTTCTACAGGATAAGAGATACATTGTATTTTTAGTTCATCTTTGGAGCCCACCATTCTGACCTTTGAAATATTTACCTCAGATCCCAAAAAATCTAGCAGATTTGACCAAGAAATTCCTTTTTCGAAAAGTGTTTTTTATTGTGGTAAAAAACACACAACATGAAATTTACCATCTTAACCATTTTTCAAGTGCGCAATTCAGTGGTGTTATGTATATTCACATTGTTGTACAAGCGAGCTCCAGAACTTTTTCTGTACCAACTAGACAACAGCTCCCTATTTTCCCCTCCCTGAATCCCTAGCAACCACCCTTCTCTTTTCTGTTTCTATGATTTTGACTACTCTAGATACCTCATATAAGTGGAATCATACAGTATTTGTCTTTTTGTGACTGGCCTATTTCACTTAGCATATTATCCTCAAGCTTCATCCACGTTGTAGCATGTGTCAGGATTTCCTTCTTTTTAAAGGCTGAATAATATTCCACTGTATGTATATATTGCATTTAAAAAAATCTATTCATCTGTCAATAGTCACTTAGTTTGCTTCCACCTCTTGGGTATTGTGAATAGTGCTGCCATGACCATGGGTGGGCGAATATTTCTCTACAACCCTGCTTTAAACTACTTTGGATATATTCTTGGAAGTGGAATTGCTGGATTTTATGATAATTCTTTTTTTAATTTTGGAGGAAAAGGGAAACATAATGTCCTCTCTGGCAGTTACACCATTTTACATTCCCACCATTAGTGCACAAGGATTCGAATTTCTCCATACCTTGCTAATATCTCTTATTTTTTTAATAGTAGTTATCCTAATGGCCATGTGGTATAAAAATTACTTTTTAATGGGAAAAAATCACTTTCTGATCAAAGGAGTTGAAAATATTGAGGGTACAAAATCCAAATAAGATTCATTTCACATTAAACTTGTCTATTATTTCCTACATTGCTCATGGATTTGTTGTTCTTTAGGTTTCTGAAATTAGCCTATACTGAAATTAGCCACCTACCTCAGTGTTAACTGAGCAAAATTCAAATGGTGAACTTTTGCAATCCCTTTTTCTATGGTGAATAAATGACTAAGAGAATCTGTTACCGAAACCAAAGTGGGTTCACCTCCTGGCGAGTTAAATAAGACTCTCGACCAGAGGTGGTTGTCTCACAAAGTAAAGTATATTTGCAGCAAATAGGAGGTCATGTGGAATCATTTCCGAAGTCGTTATGTTCCCAAACGAAGGGAAGTAGGGACATTTATGTCAGGTGGGGAATGAATATTCAAAAGGGAGAGGTGGGTATTCACTTGCGCAGGCTCAGTTGGAAAACATGCCTCCACATACACTGCAGGTGATGGTAATCAGGCCGAAGCTCCTCCTGGAGAGATGTTAGCGTTAAAAGTAAGGCAAAGGGCATAGGTGTAGTTCTCAGGTGAGGCTTGGTCTGGCTCAGGGTGGTTGGTGATTGCATCTCCTTAACGTAACAAGAGGAAAAAGAACAACTTGGAAAAACAGTTAAATACTTCCAAACCCCTCTCTGAGATCCTCAGGGCAATTAGTCAGTGACAAAACTACTTTCTAAAATTGTGAAAACTGACAATGCAGACTTGGCCTGGCCCTAAAGAAATAGTGTGAATCAAAGTTGATGATCACTGTGAACCTCAGTATTCTCACTGGTAAAACAAAGGAGTTGGTCTGAATGGGAGGTGGCAAGCCCAAATACCTACTCGACCAGGTGGACCCTGTAAATGAGTGAAGAGGGCTCGTTGTGAAAGAGTGGAGTGTCTATGTCAAACTGGAGAATAGATGCACCTGCTCCTTCAAAATGGGGAAGCCAACACTCAGCTCCCACTTACGGTGCCATGAGGGGACAGAGACTTTTGTTCACACTGTGTGTGGCTAGATCTCCAAACTTAACAAGAAAAGTTGAAAAAGTTAAAATATGGCAATAATTTTAATTAAAAGAAAAGCACTGCTGTGTAGGACAAATAAAACACGTTTCTTGGTGGAAAGTGGCCCATTGTCCGGTGGTTTGCAATGTGTGCTCTGGATGATGTCTAAAGTTCGTTGAGTTCTAAAATTTTTTGATTTCCTGATTTTGAGGACAGATTAAAAATAGCGTCAATAGTCTATTTCGTATCTTGAATCACTCAAAACTATAGGCTGCTGTCTTGGTTTCACTAGCTTGGATCAAAATGATTCAATTGTTTGATATATAGACACTGTCTCCTTAAGCACTATATTTATCTTTAGTGAATAGTACTAAGAAAGATTTGTGTGACAACTCATATCACATTTGAAATGATACATGGCTTTCTGTAGCAAAAACTGCTGTCTTTTATTTGATTCCTCAGATATGTATTGAATTTCAGCAAAATTGAAGAGACAAAAAAATCAGTTCATGTCTCAATCAAGTTCATGAACTCAAAGACAAATGAGATTTCTCTGTTGGCTCCAGATTTCCCTGTTACTGTAGATTTGTTGGAGAACATTAGTGGTTGTCTGATCTCTTCCATCGGAATTTTCTTCTTTTAGTAAGATTACAGCTGTGATTGACATTTGCTCCCTGCCCAATAGCTTTCCTCATTTCCTTCTTTTGTTAATAGAATGTTGATGTGACAATTAGCCACACTAAGCCCACTTAGCCTAGAACAATGATTCTCAAAGTATGCTCCCCAAACCAGCAGCATCAGCATTATCTGGGAACATTGTTTTTTACAAATGCACATTCTCAGGCCCTGCCCACTGGTTTAGATAATTCTGGTGCTGCTGACCCACCCTACAGCTCCAGGCCTGATTATTTGTGCACTGTGATTGGGTTAAGGATGGACATATGATCTAGGTCAGTGGGCTTTATGGTGAATCCGAATCACTTGGAGGGTTTGTTAAAACAAATATTGCCGGTCCCTTCCCTCAGAGTTTACTGTTCTGCAGGTCTACGATGGGACCTAAGCATTTTTAATGAGTTCGGGGGTAATGCTGGTGCTGCCCCTAGGAAATGCTGATGACCACACTTTGAAAATCACTGATCTGAACTAATGAGATTAGAGCCTGAGAATTTTGTTGGGCTGCCACATGCATCCGTTAGCCGATGCCTCATAAACGCTGTGTGAAAAACTACCCCAAATCTTAGTTGCGTACAGTAAGAAGTATTCATTTCTCCTTCACACATGTGAAGATTGGCTGGTATTTGACCGGTTGAGTCTGGGTTTGGCTGGACTCGGCTCCGAGCTGCAGGTTCAGTCCAGCTCTGTTCCATGTGTCCTTCATCCTCCTCGGTCCAATGGCTACTCGACTCAAAGCAGAGTCCACTAACAATGAAAAACAAAATGCAAGAGGCCAGGTCCCACTGTGCAAGCTTATTACAGCTTTAACTCAGGTCAGTTACATCTACTGATAGTCCGTTGGTCAAAGCAAATCACATGGCCAATACCAACATCAAAAGCTTTCATGAAAGTCCAAGGGGAGACAATGAATATTTACTGAATGGTAATCTAATAGATCTTGGAAAAATGCTTTCCTTCCACTGGTGTTTTAAGAAGGTAAACCATAGTCTTGGATCTGTTAGTGTTTGACTTTGCAGCCATATAGGAAAAGATTGCCTCAGAATAAGGCCAATAAAAAGAAAGTTAGATTGGTGTCAGCCCAGGGGTGTAGCAGTTAAGTTCTCACACTCCGCTTCGGCCACCCGGGGTTCGCTGGTTTGGACCCTGGGTAAGGACCTGCACACTGCTTATCAAGCCATGCTGTGGTGGGCATCCCACATATAAAGTAGAGGAAGATGGGCACGGATGTTAGCTCAGGGCCAAGCTTCCTCAGGAAAATAGGAGGATTGGCAGTGGATGTTAGCTCAGGGCTAATCTTCCTACAAAAAAAAGAAAAAGAAAGTCAGAGCTGAAAGCTGAAGAGAGATAGAATCCTGAAGATCCAGCCATGGTAGAAGCCAGATCTACCATTGAACTTTTTTGTTAGGTAAACCAATACTTCTGTTTTTCTTAAGCTATTTCTTGCAACATAATGTCCTTAAATCCATAGCCATGAACCTCACATATAATAGCTATCTTTTGGTTTATAGATCTTCTTCAGTCCTTGAGACAATGGGCATTTCAATAAGTACTGTGTTTAAGTTGTGTGTTGAAATATTTATTTCAATATGTATACCAAATTTTTTACTACAGTTGTGTTCTAGAAGTTTGATTCAAAGTTAAATTCACTGCATAGAATTATCTTTAACCAAAGACTTTTAATACCCTACAACATTTCAATTGGTCCTACCACAAAGTATTAGATAAAAATTAAGTTGCTAACTGCCACAGGTGACCAAAAGAGGACTCTATCTTCAGGGGAGTACATTTGTTAGAAATTGCATAATAACGCTAGTAGCAACAACACTGGCTGAAATGAGATGAATTTTTAAATTCTCTTTTTCTGTCCAGAAATAAGCAGTCTAAGACTGACATGGCACTCTACCATCATCTTGGACCTAGCATCCTCCTATTTTTCTTCTCTGCCATCTTTCGTGTGTGGCTACCAATCTCTCCCCAGGGTCCAAGATGGCTGCCAGAGCTCTGGCTCACATCCCAGGCAGGAGGAAGCAAGGAAGAGCAAAAAGGGTCCAGGCCAGCTGTCTGCTCCTCTTTCAAGGAGCTTTTCTAGATGCGTCACCAGACAACTTCCACTTACATGCCATTGTTCAGACCTTAGTCACATAGGCACAGCAAGGTTGGCTGAGAAATACAGTCTTTTGGCTCAACACCTTCACCCCTGGCATAAAATCTTGGTTATGTTATTGAGAAAGAAGGACAGAACTTGGGAAAGCAACTGACCATCTCTGCCTCAAATGTGAGTTTCAGAAGTAAACAGGAATGAAGCATCTTGATGGAGATAAACACAAAAATCAAAGATCAACAAGACACAAACCAAAATGACTATAGAAATCGAATGTGAACATCTCAAAAGAGAACTGGAAAATGAAACGCAAGTAGAAATGGATTGAGAACAGAAATCAGAATGGTCACTAGAACTCCAGGATAAAGGAAGGTGGTGAAGAAGAGCTTCTCTCAGGGTTTACTGTACACAGTTCTTGGAAGAGAAGTAAGTGTGAATAGTTCAGTTTATAGAAAGGTGCACCATTGAGAGAGGAAAGAACTTTCCTTTTCAAATGATACAAGTTCAAAGTGTTTTTCAACAGGCTTTATCAGACTCAGCTTGAATGAAATATCTTTAAAAATATCCATTTCTGGTATGCTGGACTCTATACTCACTATGCAGCCTTCAGGTGATAAATTTGCCCTTCCAAGTAGACTTCTTCACCGCCCGAGGATGTATAATAGAGGCAATGCCAACATTTGAGTTTACTCGGAAGATATCTCTTATTGTAAAAACCTATGTCATTTAGGTTGAAAAACATTGTTATGGGAATTGCACTAGAGTCAGAGAAGGTAGGCGACAGCATATTTTTAACCTTACCTGGGATCAAGGACTGTCGTGCTCCAGGAGATTGGGAATACCCTCAGAAAGGACATCTGATGGCATGGTGGGCAGTGGCTAAGTATGGCCAGTACGAGTGGGCTGCTGTTGACCAGGATTTTGCTTTAGGGTCAGCTAAATTCAAACAAGTGGTAAATGGCAGAACAGCAGAGTGGGCAGGTGGAAAAATCGGATCATTATCTAGTTCTGCTTCTTATTATATTATATTGGGATGTCAACCAATTTCTTCACTTCCCTGGACTTGCATTTCTTCATCTGTGATATGACAATAAGAATACCTATTCACTGCGGTGCTAAGAGGATTAATGAGACCATGTAGGTAAAGTTGCTTAGCATGGTGCAAATAGCAGACATGATGAATTCAACCCTCACTTTTTTTTTTTTTAAGTTTTTGACATGGTTTCTTCATTTATTTATTAAGGTCACATTGGTTTATAATATTATATAAATTTCAGATGTATATCATTATATTTCGACTTCTGTATAGACTACATCATGTTGACCACCAAAAGTCTAGTTGCCATCTGTCACAGTACAAATCTGCCCCTGTTGCCCTCCCCTCAACCTCCTTCCCCTCTGGTAACCACCTCTATTCTCTGTCTCTATGTGTTTGTTTGTTGTTGTTGTTGTTTTATCTTCCACATATGAGTGAAATCATATAGTATTTGGCTTTCTCTGTCTGACTTATTTTGCTAGCATAATACCTTCAGGGTCCATCCATGTTCTTTGAAATGGCCGGATTCCATCTTTTTTATGGCTGAATAGTATTCCATTGTGTATATATACCACATCTTCTTTATCCATTCATCTATTGATGGGCACTTAGGTTGTTTCTAAGTCTTGGCTATTGTGAATAATGCTGCAATGAACATAAGGGTACATACATCTTTTTGAATTAGTGTTTTCATGTTCTTTGGGTAAATATCCAGAAATGGAATAACTGGATCATATGGTAGTTCTGTTTTGAATTTTTTGAAGAATCTCTGTACTGTTTTCCACAGTGGCTGCACCAGTTTACATTCCCACCAACAGTGCACTAGGGTTCCCTTTTCTTCACATCCTCTCCAACACTCATTTCTTGTCTTTTTAATAATGGCTGTTCTGATGGACATGAGGTGATAGCTCATTGTGGTTTTGATTTCCCTTATTAACTAGTGATGTTGAACATCTTTTCATGGGCCTGTTGGCCACCTGGATATCCCCTTTGGAAAGATGTCTATTCAGAGCCTCTGCCCATTATTTAATCTGGTGGTTTTCTTGTTGCTGATCAACCCTCACTTCTATCTTTGGCTCTGCTCTTCTCCCTTTCTTGTTTTCCTTTCTCTCTCTACTCTTCTTTCCCCAAATACATCAAAATCTCCTAAGGCACCTCAAGGAGGCACAGCTTGAATATCAGTCTTGTGTACAAGTGGATTTCATGTAGCTCCTTGAGCCTTCGACGCAGTTCCTGAGTTACACTGGGGTGTGATGGAGAGCCTCCTGGCTGGAAGTTCTGTGTTATTCTGAACAGAGCGCGCACATGCAGAACTACGTGACTTCAGTTTCTTTACTCCAATTTGTTTAAGCTGAAATCCAAATGTAGTATATGAGCCGGGTTTCAGCAGTTTGTCATTTTCCTATTCATTCCTTTCTTCTATTTTCCACTTGTGGTTTGCTTAAGTTCTTGCTCTCTAGTCAAAATTATCATACTATTTCCTTGTGTGAGTGTGCACGTGTGTGTGCATACACGTCTTGGCTTTCAGAATAAATAAGAAAATGAACAGTTTACTTTACATTTCTGCTACTCTCACTTCCTCATGTCCTCACCTCCATTTGAGTTTTGTTTCCCATTTCTTTCACAATGATACGTGTATACTTATATGTATGTCTGCTTAATTATTTCACAGAGTTGTTCTGAAAAGCTATCAGTTCCATTTACTGCTGTATTTTGGGCCAGTTTTTTGCTGTTAATTACAGCAAATGATTCCTGAGAACATTAATCAATTCAATGGGTCTCCAATCTCAGTTTCTGAAACACCTAGCAGGTCAGGGTTCTACATCAGACTTTTGTTTTTACACAGCTTCTGGGCATTTTTAATACTGTCAAACCTCACATCTTCCTAATGTTTTTCTGTCACTAAGGAAGATCAAGTTGGTTCTCTAACATAGAAGGTAAATTCTATGCTAAATTATTTTGACATCACTAATTTAAAAATAGAAACATCTTTGAGCAAAGAGCTGTTTTGTGCAGCTGGACTTAGAAAGCATGGCTTTTCCGTATTCGTTTTGTCAGTGATCATGCTAATTTCACTTTCGTCTTTTGTGGGCAATTTCAGAGGTATTATCCAAATCCAAGCCAATAGGTAGCGACTTTCCTTAGGGATACATGCAGATAATAAGTAGTATTTGCGCACTTAGAAAAACATTTTCTGAGTCCCTACAATACAGTGTGCACTATGCCAGCGCTCTCTGAAAAGAGAAGCTGCATCCCTGCCCACAGACATCTCACAGAGAGGAAGACCACTCGGGGCTTCCAACCGGTGCTAGGTATTCATTAGTGATCATGTAAGGAGGCAACATGAATTACCCATTTCCTAGTTTATGTCTTCATTAATTATTCATTTATTTTAATTATTATTTTGATAAATATTATAAAAAATAATTTAAATTCATAACCTCCAACTTCTCACTTGAATTCTCTTTTTTTTGGTATGATATTAATAATTATATCTCACAGATATTGAGTTCTTGTTGCTAAGTACTTTTGGTTCTTTATTTCATTGAATCCTCTTAACAACCTTGTGAAATCAGTGTATTTCTTACTGCCATTTTACAGACGATGAAACTGAGGCTAAGGATACTCACGCAACATCACATGGGCAATTAATGGTGGAGCTGGGGTTCTGTATCTGTTCCAGAGCCCATGCTAAAAACCACCATGCCATTCTGATTTAACACTTTCCACCTTGAATGGTATCAGTAGGGAAATTAAAGAATCGTTAGTTGGTAGAAAATTGCTCAAGGAAGTCTAACCTTGATAGCTTTCTTGATGCATTTATTCATTCATTCTCCCAGGTATCCAGCGAGTGTTGATTGAGACCCTACGTCAGGCTCTTTGCTAGGCCTCTGGGATACCAAGGCACGCAAGATGCAGTCTTTGCCTTCAAGGAGTTACAGGTTTGGATCCAACTATTTGTTTTCTGGCTCCCTCTGTGGATTCCTCTTTTCATTACTCTTGAACCATGCATCTTAGACCCATGAGACCAGAAGATGTTTGTTGTCAGCCTTTGACAATGGACTGCTATAGGAAATCTTTCAGACCTGATTTTAATTACATATTCAAATCTCAAGATATTACAGTACAGAAAATGTAAGTGGGAAATTCTGACAAGGGAAATGTTACTTCCTAATTTTTGAAAAGAGAATATGCTAATATTTAGACTTCAAAGGGCATATCATCTGATATGGTTAATAGATAATCCAAAAAGTTGCTAATTCCAATAAAGAGATGAAACTGATTAGAAGATAAAGCATAGCTTTCACCTATGGGGCTGGCCCAGTGGAGCAGTGGTTAAGTGCGCACGTTCCACTGCTGTGTCCCAGTGTTCGCCGGTTCGGATCCCGGGTGTGGACATGGCACCGCTTTGCAAGCCATGCTGTGGTAGGCGTCCCACATATAAAGTAGAGGAAGATGGACACGGATGTTAGCTCAGGGCCAGTCTTCCTCAGCAAAAAGAGGAAATTTGCCGGCAGATGTTAGCTCAGGGCTAATCTTCCTCAAAAAAAACAAAAAAAAAAAAAGCATAGCTTTCACCCAAATAAGCACTGCACTCAAGGCCATTTCTGAGGTGAAAGGGTGGGGCAATTAAATATAATTCCAGCCGTGAGCTAATTCTATGGCCTCCAGAAGAGGGAACTGACTTGCTGCTCGCAGACCTCCAGGGGCCCTAAACTGTTCCCAGTCACTTTTTCTCAGTTTCTGTTGAAAGGAGTAGAAATACTGCACATTTGATGAGAGTGGAAAAATTCCTAGTGGCTAAAATATTAAAACCTATTATTCATATTTAAGGCATCCTGCTATCTTATTGACAACTTGATTTGAAAATCCAACTTTTAGTGATGTATGTCTGAATGAGGCCAAGTAGAAGCTATTTTGAGAGGTGTAAAATAATGTTGGCCTGACATCCTTCAGAAACACACACATGCCCCATTGTGCGGGAACTTTGCAGATGGGAAACCTCAGACTCCCCAGGGCCGGTGATGCGCCCGGAAGCCAGGCAAGTATTGGTTTACTTTGTTGGGCTGGATTTATTTGTGTTCCATGCATTTTTCACACATCCCATTTTGTTCTTGCCAAATGTATTATATTAGGAAATCCCCATTTCTGGGGTGTGACATCTACCCAACCCCTCTTGGGGTTTTGATTCATTCCAGCAGGACCAACAATAAGACAGGAAAGGAAGATGGAGAAAGAAGCTTCGCTTCTCTGACTAGAGTCTCTGACTCTGTTAGCACAGATACACACGCAGGTTCTACTACAGAAGGCCGTGAATATTGGTTTATAAAAAGCTGCCACTGTTCATTCTCAACTTTACCAGTAGTAGCTATAAATATCCATAGTATTCGAACCAGGGTCCCTTAAAGGAAGAGTAAAGATTGTTTTGCACCATCATCTGCAACTCTTGGGCTTCAAATCCTATTGGAAACAGTTTCTTTCTGGAAAGGACTCCTATTTGGAGCCTTTCTAAACGTTAAAGGCAAAGTAAGGGTCCACACACTTTCCAAATTCTTTAGCTTAGGAATAACAGTTCAATAAGCCCAAGGGAATCAATGTCTTTTTTTTGCTCAGCTGTTCAGAAGGGAGAGGCTGCAAACTGGAAACCATTGGGTAGAACGTCATAGGCCTATTTGCCTTTAGGAATTCAAAGAAGTGTTTTTGAGCTGAGGTAGTGAAAGTCCTCTGCCCTGGCCTTGGCTCGCTGCTTGGAAATATTTTTGTAGAACATTCCAGAGCCTTTCAGGCTCGATTTCCAGTTTCTTTGACTTTTGTTGAAAAGTAAAAACTCCTTTTTGTGTTAAATTGATTTTTAGAAATTTACTATTATTCTTTATTTCTTTTTTAAAAAATTGCTCATCCAAGGGGAAAAAAAACCTTGCGAAAGATAAGACCCTGAGAAATCCAAAGGAACTCACTAACCTCCATGCAAATATTATGAAATAAAGTTCCTCAGTCAATAGGCCATTCTGTTCAATAAAATATCCTGCAAATGCCACTGTCTCATATACAACTTACAAAAGTCCACCTGCCCTGAATTTAGTTAGTATAGTTGTATTGCTTTGATAAAATACAAGGAAAGTCATCAGCTTCAAAAGTAAATATTGCTTATACATTAGGAATACATCCAAGAAACGATAACTTTATAGTTGGGTATTAATATTAATGATGTAAGAAACTTGCAAGCAGATTCCCCTGGAGAATCCCTGACATTAGTGTTATTTAAAGCTATTCTTTGTAAACTTTTGCTCAATTACTCAGGTTCAGTTACTATTATGTTCTCCAAATGACCTTTATGAACCTCATATGGGCATATTTTGATCTCTCACGCCTATCCCTCTAAGATCAACTCTCTGTGCTCACTGTGGCGTCTCTCTTGAGACTTGTGATTTATGATGTTTCTATCAAATTATTTTTCTCTTACCTCCCCTCCCCAACCACATGCATCCCCTACGGGAAAATCAAGAGGAAGGAGAAGGCAAAGGAATTAAGAGCTTTCATGGGAATTTCTTTCTTTTGCTGATGTCTCCCCATCTCCATAATTCTCCTGGAACACTTTAATCACACATGTTTGGAACCTAGACATGTTTATCTGCTTATCTGCCCTCTGTTCATAGCAGCTCCTCTCATGTGACCATAGGTAAATCAACCCTTATCATGTTCCATTTCAGGCAAATGAACTTCTGGCCAGGATGGGACTCTGTTCTCGAAGTAGACCATGGATCTTCCTGTTAAGACCCAGGACATAACTAGGGTGGAGGTGCAGAGGACAGGCCAAGGGCGCTCTCAGATTCCCACTCTTACCACTCCTTAAACTCCTTATCACCCTCTTTAAAAAGTCAGGATCGCCCATAAACTTTCTTATGTTTTCAAACTTCTTTCATTGGCTTTATATACGTGTAGCTCCTTCGGTCGCCATCAGATCTCGAGTGTCGTCTGAGGACAGGAGAATCAGCTGCTGATTGCTTTGGAATGATGTACGAAGATAGAATGAGTTGCTAAGATTACTAACTGAAAACTTTCAATTAATGACTAACACGTGACACATATGTATAATCACTCTACAAAGTACCCACCCATCTGTTTTTTTCACTTAATTCTCATAACAACTTGCTCTGTAGTGATCACGTCCCTCTCATATAGAGTTTAAGTGACTGGCCCAAGGACATACCTATTTGAGCCTTCAGACCATTATCAGATATGGTTCTTTCTAACTCATTTACTATTTCACTAGGTCTGATTTAACGGAATGTGTTCAGTGATGACTTTAGGCCTAGATGGAGGAGACAATTGCTTATACAGTGAGATGGTGGAGATGGGTGTGGGCTGAGGAAAACTTTAGTGGCAGAATATCTGAAGACCTAAAATTCCAACAATTAGACATTCATTCTCTTGTGTTAAAGATTATCTTTTAAGAAACTAATTTTCCCAGGAAACCATAGCTCTTTTTCCTATAATCAGTCGTTGGAGCTATAGTGTGACATAAATTGGTGTTAGCCTTTCAGCAGGGTTCAAGTAGGGATGGCGAAGACACAGAAAATGGGCTGCCAGTCTTAACTCCAGTGCCCAGCCCATCGCTGGTTGCTCATGCCTTCTGGGAACAGCAGTGGCCTCACATAATCCTCCTCAACCCAGTATCCCAGGCAACAGCTTGGTTTTGGTTGGAGTTGGCGTTGGAATTGGAACCCATTTGGAAGGAAGACAAACACAGATGGAGAAGGGGTGGGGATCCTGCTTAAGGAAGATAGGTCTGGGTGGAAGGCTAGAGCAGGGACTCTGGCGGGGCAACATTAGGCAGGTAACTGGGTGATGGGGAAGCCACGAGAGTCTAAAGGAGCTGGGAACAAAGAGGAGTTGGGACTCTTCCAAATGAAAAGATCATTTTGTTAATAATTCTGCCAAAGTTTGCTCCTACAGATGTACATATCCAGTGCCAAATACTGCAGTGGCAAAACCCTGCTGAGGCTGAGAACTGAGAACTGAAAAGAAACCAAAAAGCAGGAAACTCTGATACTTTCAAAAACATCCCCTTATCAAAGAGATTTAAGGACACGAGTTCCTCCAGTGACTTCTGGCCCTAAATCCATCTTGCCACAATCTATTTTTTCTCCTTCTGCTCCCCATTCCCTGTTCCATTTTCTCTGGAACTACTCCATTCCAGCAGAACTTTGAGAACTCAACACCAAAACTGTGAAGGATAGGTCATTCATTTGAACTACCAAAACCACAAAGAAGATTAAGACACAATCTGCCTTCAAGGAAAGAAAACACGGACACATGAAATGATAACTGACAACATAATTAAGGAGAAGAGGAAAATGGGTGACCCAGGCTGGACCTGCCAATGAAGGGCAGAGGACGAGATACCCGAGTGGGTGAGGGTCATAAGAGAAGGTTATGGAAAAGCTGTAGACTTAGACTATTCGCCAAGAAACAGACTCTGAGGTGGAGATTTAAATGCAGGAAATGTATTGGGAATCAATGCCTCTTGGAAATCCTCTTCAAAGGATGAATGAACAGAGGGAGGGGGTGAGCAATGTTGTTGCAAAAGGCCTCTCAGTTGGAGCTGGGGAGCCCGGGTGGACCTTCAGAGTTGTCTTGAATTGGGGCGATGAGGCCGGGCCTTTGAACTTCCCACCAACCACTGAAAGTGAGCTTCCTCTGGGCTGGTGATGTGACCTTGGGCGAGAGGGACTCAGTTGAGAGCCACCAGCTGCCAGGAGTCTCAGCAGCTGGGGGAGTGGGTGTCTCAGTCCTGAGGGGTGGCTTCCCTTCCACTACAGGTCTGAATTCAGCTGGGTCCTGATGTATAGGGGTTGGATTATGTGGCTCAAGAACACGGAAAGGGATCTGTCTGTCAGGAGGAGGCACAAGATAGGCTAATTTAAATGAGCAGAACAGTGTGGCAAAAATGAAGGGTATGTGTGGGTAAGCAAGCAGGGTATGAAGCTAGGAGGAGGGCCGGGGCTTCCGGTGGAGAATCTTCAAGGCTAGTCATGCCTGCACTTCATCATTTTCTGATCAAAATATCACATTATCAGCATACAATGATATATATTTATACATACATAATTTTTCACTGATACAAATGGGGGGCTGGAGGCTATGGGGGCCACTTCTAATATGAGCAAATCTAAAATATGATTTAGGATCATTTTGTCACATTTGCTTTCAAATTTGTTTCATTTCCTAACAGCTCATAGAAATACTGAAATTTTATATATATATTTCAAAATTACATATTATATATATGAAATTATGTAATGAAATATATGTAATGGGTATGGATGCATTATATATAAATATATAATGAAATAATTAATTTATATAATTAAATATATGAAATTATATACTATATATAATTTGAAATTATATATATATATTTGCTTTCTGGAGTTTAACCAAGCCTATAAGATGAAAAATTATCATTTTCCAAATACAGTGAAATCGTTCTGCAGAGCAGCATTCAGTGTTCTGAAAGCCAGAGCTTTCTCGTTACCATGCTCTCCATCGTTTCTGAAAGCTCTACGTCATTATAAAGGAAACAGGCTGATTGGTCCATTTATGTTGGTTTCTAAGTGAAAGAGAACACAGTTAGAAAAGGGAGGTACTAGGTGAGGTTTGGATAATGGAAACTCATCTGTAAGATAATTGTTACCAAAAATGAAGGGACACACTACTTTTTTTACAGTCTGGGCATTTCTCACTTTGAAATGAAGATAGAAAAAGATGTAGCCACTGATGAATGGATGAGTGGACAGAGCCAGGAGTGACAGCCCCAGTACTAAATCCACTTATTAAGTATGGGATACCTTCCAGCATGAGTCATAGGGAAATAATGCCACTTGTCTTATTTTCAGTCTTCCCATTTCTAGAAGTGGGAACTTTACTACCACTTTTTACTGAGCTTATTTTGAGAGGTTGTTAATTTACATAAAATGCTGTAGATCATTTGGAAACGATCATATAGAGATGAAAAAGAATATAAAATAAGAATTCAGTGTCTTGGCAATTCAAAACCAGGTCACTGGTTTGCAAGGCATCGTCTTCTGCAAAGTACACTTTTAGGAGTCGTTAATTAGCAGAGGACCCGGTAGAGTTTTTATACCCTTGTGTGTCTAAGACTCATATGGGGCTGAGTACTGGACTCTACTTTTAGGGGTTTCTATTTCAGCAGGTTTGATGGAGCTCAGAAATATGCATTGTAACCTGTGTCCTGCCTGAGTCCGAAGCAGGTGATCTGCTCTCCACATCTAGTCATCACTACACTTACATAGACATAAAAAGTTTGTCTGAACTGGGGTCTCCACATGCCTATGGGATCTAGACAGGAAATATAAATAGGAGGGGCTGACCTGGTGTAAGCGATTAGGGCTGGCGTGGACTGTGGCAAGCCGGAAAACACACGTAACAGGGTCAACAGTGTCTGAGTTTTAACTGATTGCTGTCGTGTGGGCATGGGAATCCAGCTTTGCCAGAGACCTTGATTTTTCAACAGACACCAGCAACCGGGATTTTCTATAAGTCTCTGAATATTTATGTTGATATCTAACTGAAAAAAATTAATGACACTGCGTGTGACAGATAAAACATGAATGTTGGATTTAGTCTCTCAGCAGCCAATTTGATGGCTCTGGTCTCAAAAGGGAAGGAGTAAACGGTGCTGGGATTGTGTGGGGTGAGTTTCAAGGCTGTTTAAGGCAGAGGATTCTTAGTTAATTCTCTCTAGAGCAGTTGTGCTTAAGTTTCTCGTTCTATGATCCACTTCTGGAGCAGATGACAGTGAGGCCATCTAACATATTGCCATTTGTGATGCACGAAATAGAATATTTGGCCTTTACCAGAAGTAAAAAGATCTACTATTTTCAACTACTTTCTCAGAGGTTTTATTTTCAGATTTGGATGGCAACCCATTGCCGACAGTGTCCTTGGGACAGGAGGGATGGTGGGTTGAGCTGGGCATGAGGACTTGAGCCCAAAGGTGGGAACTGAGTGGCAGACAATAGCAGAGGCAGAGACTTCCTGGGTTCCTGGGACCGTACTAACGTCCAGGGCAGCTTAAAGATCCAAATGGGGAAATGAGCAGAGACGAGCCAAGATATTCATCCTGGCAGTCTGAAACCAAGAGAGCGCGAGCCAGAATGAAGCTGGGAGTGATGCTTGGAGTGAGAGGTCACAGGTCAGTGCGTCCCAAGGCTTTCTTTCTTTCTTTTTTTCCGTTAAATAGAGCAGTGGGCTCTATTTGAGAAAAGAACAGTTACGCGAATCTTGAGGGATCAGAGTTCTCACCTAAAATATCCTTTTATCACTTCTATGTACACAATATTTAAATATGTCGTCTAAGTCCTATCTTCTCTCCTGGCTCTCATGTGCTGATAATAGCCATGTGGACTTACGGAGCAGAAAGATGAACTCAGCTAAAGTCTCCTAATTTAGGGCTGGGCCTTTGGAACGGCTGCTGAGGGTGAATACACAATGATTTTCCCGAACTCGCCTCTGCATCTGGAGGCAGCTCAGTTCAGTTGCACGGCTGCTGCTGTTGGCTAGGGGAGGGAGGGAGGCCAGAGGGTGGAATGTGTCAGTGGTTACCCATCCTGGCTGAACGTCAGTCACAACTTTGATACAAATACAGATCAGCCAGGATAGTCTGATAATGCTGCAGTGACAAACAGGCCCTGAATCTCAGGGACCTTAGCACAACAAAACGTATTTCTCACTCAGAATCTACCTCCAACAAGGTTAGTGGGGAGTGAGCAACGTGTGTGTGTGTGTGTGTCTCTGCTCTCTGTGGTCCCTCGGGGACTCAGGCAGATGGATCTGCATCTTCACGTGCTTCAGAGATGACTTCATCAGGGGAGGGGATTGGGCAAAACCACTCACTGGCTTTTAAGGGTCTGCCTGAAAATGACATGTCACTTCTCTTCACATTTCAATGACTAAAACAAGCCTCATGGTCAAGTCTAACTTCAAAAGAGGCAGGAAAGTGCAATCCTACCACAAATTTACAGACTTTAGAAACAGAATATACGTGAACAGTCCTAATAATTACCACCACCCTCACGATTCTGACTCATTATGGCTTCTGCAAATCAGTCTGCTCATCTAGGTTTGGAACCCCCCGGCCTGTCTGGTTGATCTTTGGAGGATTTGCCCAGCTGATGTTCAGGTCCTTTCCCTGGCTTCTTGGTATGGCATCATAAGTGGTGAGTAGGATGTATTCAGCAGACGTCCAGCGCAATGAGCCACTTTCAGTAGCAGCTCACCCACTCTTCAAGAGGGAACAAATTGAAAAGTAACTGTATTTTTTATTTCTATCAACAACAAAATACTTCCATAATTTCACATCCCATTGCTTTTAGGAACACATATATTACAAATAAAGGAACTCCACAAACTTTAAAGATTAGTATTTATCAACACTTTTGTACACATACACAAATATTTTAATATAATGGTATCTGAAACGTTATTCATATAATTCTAGCACTGTCATAAGTATGAACTAAAAAGATTCTTTTAAATTTGGTAAAAACCATATATTTTACAATCTTCTATTTACATTTGAAATATGCTTAAATGTTACAAAAACATTCACTTTGACCTTTAAAATATGTGTACTTGGACTGGGTACTGAACATATTGTAACCGACAGCAAACTTATGGTTTGCTTCTGAGCTCCACATTCAGTGGAATTTCATGGCAAATATTCAGCTTGGCTTGATCAATGTCACTCAAAGAAAAAAAACAACATAAGAAATGTGCAAATCTGGAGGCTGGCAAAATTCGCAAGCTAGCGAGGTAAAAAAAAAAATATTAACACCATAAAAACTTCAAATAAATTAAATCTATCTTTCTCTTCCCCGAGATTAGCTGCAAATTCAGAAAGTTCTCTTAGAGGTGGACCTGACTTGGCAGACTTTCCCTCAAACGTCTGTGCTAGTTGACACGGAGACTGTGGGCACAGCTGGAGTCACTTTGCTAATTATTCGAGTGCAGGTTCGTTCC
This sequence comes from Equus quagga, assembly GCF_021613505.1. NCBI lineage: Eukaryota > Metazoa > Chordata > Mammalia > Perissodactyla > Equidae > Equus > Equus quagga. Next base: position 45,793,209 of record NC_060283.1, on the reverse strand, counting down.
ACTCCGCGCCTTGATGGGTCGTCCCTGAACATAATCTTAGGACAAAACGCAACACAACACAACAAAACGGTAAGAGAGAGGTTCATGTCATTATCTCCAAACACAAAATTAAAACCCAGAACAGTGATTTTTTTAATTCCCCATGGGACATCTGCAAATTTTGAAAATGCACTTATCAAAGTAGACGTGAAGAATTAAAAAAATTTTTTTTTTTTTTTGCAGGGGAAGATTTGCCCTATGCTAACATCTGTGCCAATCTTCCTCCTTTTATCCACCTCCCCACCCACTGCAAAGCCCCAGTATATAGTTGTGTAAGTTCTTCTAGTTCTTCTCTGTGAGCTGCTAACACAGCAAGGCTGCTCACAGGGTGCTGTGGTTCCATGTTCAGAAACGAACCTGGGCCGCTGAAGTGGAGCACACCGAACTTTAACCACTAGGCCAATTTTTTTCCAAGCCCATGTAGCCATTTTGGCAAGATTTAAAGTAGCTGCACAATACTCTTCAACTACCAGATATAGCTGTGGAAATGCTTAAAAAATCTTATGAATGCATCTAATTCCAGAATTTTATTTTATAAAGTTCATAATTCATAAACTAGTACAAAACATATATTTATAAAAAATATAAAAGTTTATAATTTATCTTCTTAAAATCGACCAACAAAGGAAACATCTGAAACCTCACTTAAATGTTTGCATTAATGGAAACGTAAGAAAAAAAAGTGTACCTTGACCTGATTTTACTTTTGAAAATGACGTTAATATGCCTAAATAATACTTTCCCGTCAGATCTGTTCAAATAACGATACGTAAACACAGAAACCCCAGGCACCTCTAAAATGGATCTCTCTACAGAAGAGACTTCGTAAATATTTTACATTTCTAGTTATGAAGGTTTTCCCACTAACTTCACAAATTGCTAGGCTTCAGTGCTCCCCTGTTCCAAGATAGAATTGCCACTTCTGTGCCTGCAGAGCACACAGCGTCCAAGTACCTCACACTACGAATTAATTATCCTTATGATCAGTGTCACAAGCGCTGCTTAAATAATTCGGCAAATAATGTGTCTAAAGAGTATCTGCCTCAAAGAGGGAAAAGCTGTTGCATCGCACCTGCCTGGCACCGTAGCATAGTGGACCTGCTCCTTTCTCTGTGTTTTATATGTGAAATCCATTACCACCATTGATTTCACTACGCCATTATCCTTCTAAATGTTTAAAGAGACTCCAAATGAGCATTTATATTTCTGTTTCATCCAGATACTTGTATGAATTACTTTCGTCTCCAGCACAGAAGGCTTTGATGATTTTTGGCTATTTATAAAATAGTGTGGTATTCTGGCTGCCTCTAAAGGTAATTATTGCCTGCTTGTCACGTTAGCAACTTAAACTGCTTGATCTCAGCATCTCCATCTTACACACTAGCATCCATTTGATCTTGTTCTATCTCTTTTCTTATACTGAAGGTTCTTTCATTAAATAGGTGGCTTCAGAATACCCTTTTAACTAAGAATTTTCTGGGCCCTCTTGGAGTGAATTGCGTAATTAATTTTTTTTTTAAAGATTGGCATCTGAGCTAACAACTGTTGCCAATCTTCTTTTTTTTTTAATTTTATTTTTTATTGCTTTTTCTCCCCAAATCCCCCCAGTACATAGTTGTATATTTTAGTTGTGGGTCCTTCTAGCTGCGGCATGTGGGACGCCGCCTCAGCATGGCCTGACGAACAGTGCCATGTCTGCGCCCAGGATCTGAACCAGCAAAACCCTGGGCCGCCAAAGCTGAGCGAGCAAACTTAACCACTAAGCCACTGGGCTGGCCCCTGCATAATTAATTTTATTTCTATTGTCCTATTTCTATGTCTATCTATCCATTCTAACTCTATTTTTACTTTTTAGAAGTTCAATGGTATAATTTCCCTTTTCACGGTAATTACACATGCACCTATTTCCAGAATATGTGCATGAGTAGATAGGTATGTGAAGGGATTCCTACGTTACGGATTATGGTTCATTCATTTATTATAGAATTATGCTAAAATTTGACTACCTTTCTCTCCACAGAGTTCAAACCCAAATATTATGGTCAGATGTCTTTTCATAAAAAAAATTGAGAAGCAAGAAAAACTTTTTTGTTATAAATCTGAGTTGAGATAAATACCCAATTTCTTAGTCCCACGGACTTTACAGGACCGTATCCTTTGCTAGCTGTTCCTGATTTCAGGAAATTGCTCATTACAACCAACCCGAAACACTTATCAAAGGTTGTCCTGAACATAGCTTATCTTGCTGTAGATAATTTATAGGTTTGCTATGGAAAGTCCATACTTATGATTGATAAGTATCAATTAAATAGTTTGTCCTCTAGAATCTCCCCTACAGAATTAGAAGTTTATGTGTTGTCCTTATTTTAATCTAAGGGAGAAATGTGGAATGGCCACATAGTAGAGTAAATCATTTTTAAGGAAAACTTTTCACGAAGATATCATGTACACTATGGTCACTGTCCAATATAAAGACCTATGTGACAAATCCCCATAGAAGCTCAGGACCAGCAGAAAGTTGATCTCTCCTGCCAACAGTTCTACTTGTTTTACTGAGTAACAAGACCTGTGCAATACATCATTTTCTTTGCGTCAGTCTCCAGGAAGCACAGAGTCAAATTTTGCTTTTCTGAGCAAAGGTTTTCTGGAAAAGAAATTATTTTTCCTCTCCCCTTAATCACCTGTCGCTGTCTTTGTGTTTTTGTTTTAGCACTTTGGGATACAGTGAATCTTTGTTTCGGTTACAAATGAGCACAAATATATTTTAGAAGTTGGTAATGAAGGAATTTTCTTTTTAAAAGCTAAGGTGTTAACTTCAGCTTTAATCAGTAGGCTTTTTTTTTTTTTATATGGGCGTACCTTGAAATGGAAATCAAGTTGTTCTAATTAAATAAACATTTAGAGAACACTAGTCACGATGGAGGTGTCTGGGGAAAATGAACAGCTAGGAAGAGATAGGTGGAGCAAAAGGCCACAAAGGGAGAGTAGACATAAGGAAAGAAAAACATACCACTTTTGCTTACAGTACTGAGGGAAATACTAGACACAGAGGAAGAGAAGCTGTATAAACACGGACCTCGACAGAGCTGCCAGGAGAAAAAGAGAAACGCATTTTTGCCCGAAGTTTCAAGGTCAGAGGCAATTTACAGTTGGAAATAAGCATTTCTTCACCACCTTTTCCAACTTTCAGATGCACTGTTTGTTCCTTTTGTTTCACTCTCAGATTTATGATTTCCCCACGCTATCAAGGAATCTCTCATGAGTATTTGGTTCCCACAACCCTTTAATAATCCCAAACCAAGACTTCCTCCACTAGGAAACCTATTGAGGGAGATTAATTCTCTCCAACAGAAGTCAATTAAGCATTTCCTTCTCTAGCCGCTAGGGAGAGTTTAAGATGTGGGTAGAAGGGGATGGAAAAGAAGAAACAAAACACATATGGGAAAGGCAATTAGAATAAAGGATTCGTAGCACACACTTCACGTTTTATGAATAGTGTTGATAGCGCTAGGCCATTTAAGGAAAGGAAAGGGAACTAATATTTAATGAGTGGAACTATGCATGAGGCACTATTGGGAGATTAGTTCAAATGCTCTCCCTCAATTATTCTGTGAAGAACACATCTAACTCCTGGAGGGGACCACAGTGATGAGAGGTCCAGGTAGAGTGTGAGGGTTGATGGATGCTGGGAAGTATGCCAAAAAGCAGCACTTGGCTTTCAACCACTTGATTCTCAGCACCCCAATACTGTGACCAGTGAATGTCCACATTTTGTACACGGCCTTACAGAACATGCTGAGTACACGTCAAAAATCATAGATGACTTGCTTGTGGGGTGGGGGATTGAGTTTTATCCTAATTCTGCACATCTTCAAGACTGCAGGCAGTCTTGACCATAAAAGGGCATGACCCCAGTCCTAGTGTTCTTCCTGAGTACGATGCAGAGAGCCCTAGTAGCAGAAGTGTGGAACTCCACATCACAGCATGGCAGTTGTGAGGTCCTAAAGCACGGGTGACTGGAGTGGCAGAAAACCGTAGTGGGAATGCCACCCAATGTTCCTTGGTGACTAACAGTACCCATCTGTTCTAGAAAACCAACAGCTCATAGGATAGCGATCAACATTTCTGAAAACTGTGGAAAGCATATGAGTTCTCATCATCTTTTTCTACAGATTTTTTTCCAAGCTGATCTCTTCTTTGAGGAAAGGGGTGTTGTGCATGGGGGAGAGAACAACTCAGCAGCGTGGTGTTCATGGGAGGTACAGTGATTTCAGCAGCAAGAAGAGAGACTCTTTCTGGTCCTTCTGGCATTGGGGATAAAACAGATACTTCCTATGACCCAGGTGCATGGGCCACCCCAAGGAAGGCCTTACCTGCTCGTTCATGATTGTGGAGAGTTCACCAAGCATGTCCTTGTAATGGGACCTCAGTTCTTCCTGGTACTCCAGCTGGTCCTCCTTGATGAGGCGCTCATTCACATCAAGGGCCTGCCCACAGGCATCTGCAAATTGCCTTTAGTGACAGAAATAAAGAATTAACCACCAGCCAATCAAAATCAGGCTGCTGATATACTCTACCACCTGGAAGAGGGTTGGTCAGGTGTCTTCCTGGGGAATTCATGACTCCTTGTCTGAAAGAGACTGAGAAAGAACATCCCAAAAAAGAAAAGTTACCTGAAGATTTCCTTCAAAAGCTTTACTTGGTTGTCAGGGTATTTCTTTGCATTGGTTTCTTCAAGAAAAGCTCGTGCGTAGGCCATTGGTCCAGCATTAACCTATCGAGGAGAAGAGAATTGGCTGAAGGTTCCTCCTCCATGGAGCCTTCTCCACAGCTGGAAGGAGTAGCAACTGTGGGCACCAACGTGTGGCACCCCAATCCTCCCACATTGCCTTGTAGACTACTAATTTGTTATCTGTCTTATGTGCTGTCTCTCAACTAGTCATTAAACTGCTAAAGGATGAATCAGGCTACACTTCACTACCATCCTTCCCAAACTTCAGTCACTTGGTCACCATTTCACACTTTTGCCACATCCACATACTGCTCTAACTGTTATTTTCTTAATATCTTTGAAAACTAGACTCACTTTTATTTACTTATAAAATAAATTTAAGTTTAAAAGCTGTGAAATCAAATATTTAATGTGCTGGGGTTTTTTTCTATTAACTTTAAAATAAACACATAACTATTAATAAGAGACATTCCATGGTGGTAGTGGTGTCTGCACCGCCATGGAAGTCACTCTTCTACTGTATTCCCGTTGACAGTCTGGCTTAGATTCTGGCCCAAGGAGGCATTTATCAGATTTGCTGAATGAATGCACAATGCCAGATACTGTTCAAGCTCCCACATATGAGTAAGCTCACACTAGTGAAGGAGTCCCTATTCCTTAGTGCTTATAGTCTTTAAATGTGGCTGTGGGGCTTGGAAGGACTAAGGTGAAAGAAGAAGGAAGCTAATACTGGATTTGAGCCGTCTTCAGATGACCATGATCACCAGGTATTGCCAGTGTGGTAGAATGTGTAAACAGTACTGGAGGCTCTCCTCTGCTTCTCCACATCCAAGCTCCACTTTCCTCTGCTCAGCTCTGTGCTGAGGGAAGCTGCCCCACCTGGAGTATAACAATGGTTCTCTTGCCTTCTGGCTCTTTAAAATGTATTATTATTTTTTTAGAGTCAGCATGGAGGACACAAACACGGGGTGGGTAGGGAAGAGGAGAGCCAGGTCACGATCAGGATCAACATTCCTGATTTTTCCTTGGGCTCCAATAGAGCTCTGCATGGTATTGTTATTGGCAAGCCTTTATTTAAAATTTTAATACTTTGTTCATTATGAATTTTTGGCACTATTTTTGATTTTTAACAATATTGCATTAAAATATTATTTTATCTTGATTACTTAGTTGTTTTGGTGCCCCCTTAAATTTTGTGCCCCAGGTGAGTGCCTCACTTTCCCCACCCTATCTTAGCCCCAATAGGATATTTGGCCCCAGGGCTTCCTTCTTGCAGTCCTTTAAGCAGAGGCCATGCCTGTCTGTCTATCATCACCTGGCTCTCCCAGCTCTCTGTCTGCTTCCACTAACACTTCTCTCTCTTGAGTCTTCAAGTCTAGGGAGGGTCACAGCCCTTTAGTGTTGCTAGTTCTTGTGTCTGCCTTTGTTAATTTTCCTAAATGCTGCTCACACTTTTTTAAGTGGTCTAATTTATTATATTTTCTTTAATCACCCACTGACAGAATGCCATCTGCTTTTTGTTAGGACAAAAAGTCAGATAAATATTGAAGGACATTTTATGAATTAATGAACATTTCTCAAAAATTTGTTTATAAGTGATGTCTGCAACACGGTGAAGTGAGCTGTTCCCTTTATCTCTCCCTCTTTGAACTAAAACTAAATGGACATTCATTGACCAATGGAGGATACCCACACAGCACAAGAGGACACCTGAGAGACCAATTTAGCTATATATCTGAAGGTGGATGGACTAGTTCCCCGGGAAGTGATAGAGAAATGTGAGCATCCCCCATCCTTCCCCAGTGGCCCTGTGCACATGCTTGAATGCTTTCCTGGCCAATGCGAGTACCCATAGTACCGCTGTGGCCACAAAAGTGGGAATGTGCCTTGGTGCAACTGTGAGAAGAGGCAGTGGCAGCTCTGGGCCTGCAAATGAATGCTTTTCTGGCTGGTGGGAGACCCCATCCTCTTGCTGTGGTCCCAATGAGTGGCCCAGGCTTGGACCCCATGAAGAAGCCCTGCCCACAAACCACAGGGCCTGGCATGACCATAAGAAGAGGCGGTGGCATATATTTGTGCACATGCAAATGCTTTCCTGGTTGGCATGAATGCCCATAGTAGCACTGCAGTCCCACAAGTGGAAATGTGCCTCGGTGTGGCAGCAGCCCTGAGACTGCGTGCAAATGCTTTCCTGGCTAGTGGGGGCACCCATTGGACCCACAAAACTTCCAGCAGATGGGATGGAATCAGATACACAGCTCCTGCTTCCTCCCAGTGATAGCAGGTGAAATCTGCAACCTGATACTACCACAAACGCACTGGCAAAAGATTAATCTTTAAACACTATGAGAAACTACAGCAACAATTCAGAACAGAAGGAAAATGACAAATCTCCAGAAACCAACCCTGAAGTCACAGAAATTTATAATCTAAATGACAGAGAATTCAAAATAGCTGTCATAAAGAGACTCAAAGAGTTACAAGAAAACTCAGAAAGACAGTTAATGAACTCAGGAATAAAATTAATGAGAAGAAGGAATACTTCATCATAGAGATTGAAACTATATGAAAAAAGCAGAAATTCTGGAAATGAAGAACACAATTAATGAGATAAAAAATAATCTAGAATCCTTAAAAAATACAGCTGACTTTATGGAGTAAAGAATTAGTGATTTAGAGAATATAAATATAGAAATGCTTCAGATGGAGGAGGGAAGAGAACTAAGATTTTAAAAAATTGAAGGAATTCTTCAAGAAACATCAAACCCAATTAGGAAAAGCAACACAAGGATTATAGGTATTCCAGATGGAGAAGAGAGGGAGAAGTGAACAGAGAGCTTGTTTGAAGCAATAATAGCTGAGAACTTCCCAAACCTGGGGAAAGAACTGGACTTGCAAATACATGAAACCAATAGAACTCCTAATTACATCAATGCTAACAGACCTTCTCTGAGGTATATAATAGTAAAACTGCCAAACTTCAATGACAAAGAAAAAATATTAGGAGCAGCAAGGCAGAAGAAAATAACCTACAAAGGAACTCCTGTCAGGCTTTCAGCTGATTTCTCAGCAGAATCTTTCAGGCTAGGAGAGAATGGAATGATGTATTCAAAATATTGAGAGACAAAAACTTTCAGCCAAGACTACTCTATCCAGAGAAACTCTCTTTCAGATACGATAAAGGAATAAAAACTTTGCCAGATAAACAAAAGTTGAGAGAGTTCATCACCACTAGCCCTCCCATACAAGACATTATTAAGGATGTTCCCATACCTGAAACAAAAAGGCAAAGGTCAACGAACCTTTGAGCAAGGGGATAAATAGAAAAAAATCAGAAAACTACAGCTCTCTTTCAGAATAGGGTAACAAATAATTAATTATAACTTAAAATATAAAGGAAAGAAAGCATCAAAAGTAACTATAAACCCTTCAAATTAGTGACAAATTCACAACACAAAACAGAATGATTTGTGACAATAACTCAGAAGGGGACAAGGAAAGGGATGGAGCCTGCTTGGGCTAATGGAGATAAGAGGCTATCAGAAAATGGACTATCTGGGGCTGGCCTGGTGGTGCAGTGGTTAAGTGCACACGTTCCACTTCTCAGCGGCTCGGGGTTTGCTGGTTCAGATCCTGGGTGCGGATATGGCACTGCTTGACAAGCCATGCTGTGGTAGGCATCCCACATATAAAGTAGAGGAAGATGGGCATGGATGTTAGCTCAAGGCCAGTCTTCCTCAGCAAAAAGAGGAGGATTGGTGGCAGTTAGCTCAGGGCTAATCTTCCTCAAAAAAAAAAAGAAAGAAAGAAAATGGACTATCTCATCTTTGAGACCTTCTAAACAAACCTCAGGGTAACCACTAAATAAAAAGTCAGAGCAGAGCCAGAATTCATAAAAAAAGAGAAAACTGAGAAAACCTCCAAAGAAAACCACTAAAATGAAACGGCAGTCAGAAGTACAAAGGAAGAGAAACAATGGAACATAATGGAAACATAGAACAACGAGAAAACAAGAGATAAAATGGCAATATTGTGTCCTCATACAACAATAATCACTTTAAATGTAAATGGATTGAATTCTCCAATCAAAAGACACAGAGTAGCTGGATGGATTAGAAAACAAGACCCAAGAGTATGCTGCCTCCAGGAAACACATGATAGCTCTAAAGTCAAACATAGGCTCAGAGTTAAGGGATGGAAGATGATACTCCAAGCAAATGGCAAGCAAAATAAAGCAGATTTAGTCATACTTATGTCAGACAAAGCAGACTTCAAGATAAAAAAGATAATGAGAGACAAACAGGGGCAGTATATAATGATAAAACGTACTTTCTTCCAAAGGACATAACACTTACAAATATATATGCACCTAACACAAGAGCACCAAAGTACACAAAGCAACTATTAACAGACCTAAAGGGAGACATTAACAGCAACACAAAAATGGTAGGAGACCTCAACACCCCACTTACATCAATGGATAGATCATCAAGGCAGAAGGTCAACAAGGAAATAGTGGATTTAAATGAAATACTTATCAGATGAACTTAATAGATATAAATAGAGCATTCCATCCAAAAACAGCAGAATACACATTCTTCTCAAGTGCACATGAAACATTCTCAAAGACAGACCATATGTTGGGAAACAAGACAAGCCTCAATAAATTTAAGAAGATTGAAATCATATCAAGCGTCTACTCCAACCACAATGTTATGAGACTAGAACCCAACTACAAGAAAAAAGCTAAGAAAGTCACAAATATGTGGAGACTAAACAACAAAGTACTGAACAACCATTGGGTCAATAGAGAAATCAAAGGAGAAATTTAAAAATACCCGGAGACAAACAAGAATGAAAATTCAACATACCAACTCTTGTGTGATGCAGCAAAAGCAGTTCTAAGGTGGAAATTCATAGCAATACAGGCTCGCTTCAACAAACAAGAAAAATACCAAATAAGTAATCTTAAGCAACACCTAACAGAACTAGAAAAAGAAGAATAAATGAAGCCCAAAGTCATCAGAAGGAGAGAAATAATAAAAATGAGAGCAGAAACAAATGAAATAGAGACTAAAAAAACAGTAGAGGGGTAGCCCCAGTGGCCAAGTGGTTAAGTTCAGCATGCTCCAATTCAGCAGCCTGACTTTGGTTCCTGGACATGGACCCACACTGCTCTGTTAGCAACCATGCTGTGCTGGTACCCACATTATGAAAAAAAAATAGATGAAGATTGGCATGTATGTTAACTCAGGGCGAATCTTACTCAACAAAAACAAACAAACAAACAAACAAAAAACCAGTAGAAAGAATCAATGAAACTAAGAGCTGGTTCTCTGAAATTGACAAACTTTTAGCCAGACTCACTGAGAAAAAAGGAGAGAAGTCTCAAATAAATAAAATTAGGAATGAAAGAGGAGAAATTACAATGGATACCACAGAAAGACAAAGGATTATATGAGAATACTACAAAAAATGATATGCCCACAAATTGGGTAACCTAGAAGAAATGGATAAATTCTCAGACTTATACAACCTACAAAAACTGAATCAAGAAGAAATAGAGAATGTGAATAGGCCTATCACAAGTAAAGAGATCGAAACAGTAATCAAAAACCTCCCAGAAAACAAAAGTCCAGGACCAGATGGCTTCTCTGGAGAATTCCACCAAACATTCAAAGAAGATTTAATACCTATCCTTCTCAAAATATTCCAAAAAATTGAAGGAGATGGAACACTTCCTGAGTCATTCTATGAGGCCAGCATCATCCTGATACCAAAACTAGGCAAGGACAACACAAAGAAGGAAAGCTACAGGCCAATATTGCTGATGAACATAGATACAGAAACCCTCAACAAAATATTGGAAAACCAAATACAGCAATATATTAAAAGGATTATATACCATGATCAAGTGGTATTTATACCATGGACACTGGGATGGTTCATCATCCGCAAGTCAATCAGTGTGATATACCACATTAACAAAATGAGGCATAAAAATCCTATGATCATCTCAATGGATACTTAGGCTCAATAGATGCAGAGAAAGCATTCGACAAGATCCAACATTCATTTATGATAAAAACTCTCAATAAAATGGGTATAGAAAGAAAGTACCTAAACATAATAAAGGCCATACATGACAAATCCATACTCAACATCATACTTAGCAGTGACAAACTAAAAGCCATCCCTCTGACAACAAGAAGAAGACAAGGGTGCCCCCTCTCGCTACTCTTGCTGTTTGCAGATGACATGATTCTATAGAAAGAAAACCCTAAAGAACCCATCAGAAAACTATTAGAAATAATCAGCAACTACTGCAAAGTTGCAGGGTACAAAATCAACTTACAAAAACCATTTGCATTTCCATATTCGAATAACGAACTAACAGAAAGAGAACTCAAGCATACAATCCTATTTACAATTACAACATAAAGAATAAAATATCTAGGAATAAATTTAACCAAAGAGGTAAAAGACTTATACACTGAAAACTGTAAGACATTATTGAAATAAATTGAAGAAGATATAAAGAAATGAAAAGATATTCCATGCTCCTGGACTGGAAGAATAAACACAGTTAAAGTGTCCATATTACTGAAAGCAATCTAAGATTCAATGCAATCCCAATCAGAATCCCCATGACATTCTTCACGGAATTAGAACAAAGAATCCTAAAATTTATATGGAACAACAAAAGACTCCGAATAAACCAAGCAATCCTGAAAAAAAAAAAAAAGAACAAAGCTGGAGGCATCACAATCCCTGACTTCAAAATATACTGCAAAGTTATAGTAATCAAAACAGCATGGTACTGGTATAAAAACAGACACACAGATCAAGGGATCAGAATCGAGAGCCCAGAAATAAACTCACACATCTATGGACAGGTAATTTTTGATGAAGGATCCAAGAACATACAACGGAGAAAGGAAAGTCTCTTTAATAAATGGTGTTGGGAAAACTGGAAAGTCACATGCAAAAGAATGAAAGTAGACCATTATATTGCACCATACACAAAAATTAACTCAAAATGGATTAAAGACTTGAATGTAAGACCTGAAACCATAAACTCCTAGAAGAAAATATAGGCAGTACACTCTTTGACACTGGTCTTAGCAGCATCCTTTCGAATACCATGTCTACTCAAGCAAGGGAAACAAAAAAAATTAACAAATGGGACTACATCAGATTAAAAAGCTTCTGCAAGGCAAAGGAAACTGTGAACAAAATGAAAAGACAACCCACCAACTGGGAGAAAGTATTTGCAAATCATATATCTGACAAGGTGTTAATTTCCAAAATATATAAAGAAGTCATACACCTCAACAACAAAAAAGCAAACAACCGGATCAAAAAATAGGCAGAGGATATGAGAAGACATTTCTCCAAAGAAGATATACATGGCCAACAGACACATGAAAAGATGTTCAACATCACTAATTATTAGGGAAATGCAAATCCAAAACTATAATGAGATATCATCTTCCACCTGTCAGAATGGCTACAATTATCGAGACAAAAAATAAATATTGGAGAGGATGTGGAGGAAAGGGAACCCTTATACACTGCTGAGGGGAGTACAAACTGGTGCAGCCACTATGGAAAACAGTATGGAGAGTTCTCAAAAAATTAAAAATAGAAATACCATATGATCCAGCTATCCCACTACTGAGTATTTATCCAAACAACTTGAAATCAGCAATTCCAAAGAGATTTATGTACCCCTATGTTCACTGCGGCATTATTCACAATAGCCAAGATGGAGGGACCTTGAGGGTATGAGACAGAGAAAGTCCAATACTGCATGATTTCACTCATATGTAGAAGATAAACAAACACATGGATAAAGAAAACAGATTCGAAGTTACCAGAGGGGAAGGGGGCTCGAGGATGCACGAAAGGGGTAAAGGGGCACATATGTATGATGATGGATAAAAATTAGACTTCTGGTGCTAAGTATGTGCCATCTATACAGAAATTGATAGAAATGTACACTTGAAATTTCACAATGTTATAAACTTTTATGATTTCAATAAAATAATTGAAAAAAATTGTTTTTGAACAGTTATATAAAGCTCGCAAAGACAGATATTTATGACAGCCACATTTATTCATTAATTAATTCATTTGTTTGAATTTAGAGTGTAGAATATAGTTTACCCAGAGAAGAGGGGATGGGAGGTTTGAAGAAGAAGAAATTTTATTTCAGCCTAACTCAGGAAAAGCTTATCTCCACGTATTTGGCACCATCGACATGCATTTACAACTCAACAAAATTTTAAAGACTCAGATAAAGGTGCTGGATGGTATCACAAACAGATAAACATTTCTTTATACCCTTTGTAAAAAATTCCAAGGGCATTTTATACCAGAGTTCACTAGCTGTGTGCAGCTCACCTGTGGGCGTGCTTACCTTCACACTGACACTTCCTTGGAGTTTGAGCTGCAATCTGATCATGTCCACTTCTTCCATTGTGCAAAGCTGATTAAGCTCAGAAACTTTCTTGGACATCTCATCAATTGCCACTTCAATAGGATTCAGTTCTGTGCTCGACTGGCTTATGACTTGTATTCTCTTCTTCACATAAGGGAACAAGTGACTTGCTGCACAAAAGCAATACAAGACATTAAGAGGGAGAGGGTTAGTGAAGAGTCAAGGGTTCCCCATAGGCCAGATGATCTTGTATTTTTTCTTGGCACATAGCACATTCCATCCTGCACGTTTTCTGTGTACATGAGCTATTTTTTCTCCCACGCGCCGTGTTCTCCTACATCTCTTAACTTTTATCCCAGCTACTTTCGCCTGGCATACTCTTCCACGCTGCCCCTGCTGTGGCCTCATTCTCAAGGCAGGATTAAGACCTCCAGAGTCTCTAAACACTGGAAAGATGATACCTTCCACTACAATTTGTAACTCAAATGAAAACTGCACTAAACCACAATAAAGAATGCCTAAATATATACTAAAGAGTATATATTATAATAGCTTTGTTCTAGACTTTTTTTTTATTACAAACATTCCGGAAGGTTACTGAAGGTGAATGTTTCCCATAATTTGGATGTCACTGCAGTTCACGTGTCTATTGCATAATCTAGGATTGCTGAGCTCTCAAGACAGCTTAGGCACTACTTGTCCAGAATGCCCTTGCCCATCCTTCCTCTCAGTCTGCCTTTGGAGCCCCTCCTGTGTGTTCTCGTTTCATCTCTCATGCTGTGCTCAAATAAAATTTTTGCTTTACTTGGCTCCTTCTCCTACCAGACTGTGAGCACCTGGAGGGCAAGAATTGAATTTTATTTATTTGAATTGCCAGAACTGTGCCCAACACCTAGAGGCACTGATTAAATGCTCAATAAATGACAGGAAGACTAGCTCATGGAACAGATCTAGTAGTACAGGAAGCGATATTGATCATCCTCTGCATTCATTGTACAGATGAGGAACCTGAATTCCAGGGTGGTTCAGAATCTTGCCTCAAAGCACACAATTCTGAGAGCTGCTATCCCTGAAGGAACTCAGGGTACCTCCAGGGAGAGAGGAGCGGTAAGTTCGGAGTGCCTTTCCCAAGACACCGACACCATGACCTTTACGACTGTAAGATCTAAAGGGAAGAGGTGTATAAAGTAGCTCTACTGACAATTTCCCTTCTGGTTGATTCCTCAAGGCCCTCTTGACAGAGAATAAAGAAGGGCAAGTCTCCTCTTCCTGGCAAACCTTTCCAACATAGCACATTGTGAGTACATGTCTGCCAGACTGGAATGTCTTGATATCCCCTAGTACAGCCTAACAAGGGAATGTGCATTGGCACCACCGCGCATGCGCAGCTGCTCGGCAGGCCGGCACCTACTTGTCAGGACCGTGCGCCGTTTGCACTGCTCCTCCACGCCACCATGCTTCTTGCCCGACAGCGTAAAGGGCGTCTCAAAGACAAAGCGGTTGATGTTGTGGTGCATTTCGAAATCAGTCTTCCGGTCCTCTATTTCCTTTTCCTCAAAGAAGGGCGTGACATAGGTCACCTGGATGTAGGCATATTTGGGGTCCAAATCCTTGGGGTTTACCTGTGTTACATTATAGTGAAAGAAGGAGTGGTGAGCCGTAAGGTGTTCCTGACAGAAGCAGGAAGTTCTGTATTCCCCCCAGTTGGCATCCTGAGGGGGCTGTCTCTCTCCCCTTGGAGAGGAATGGGCATCGTATCATTTAGGAGCTGGGTGGGACCCCAGAAAGGGTACCTGGCTGGACTGTGGTGAAGTAGCCAAATGGTGGTGGAGGTAGGATTGGAGCCAGCTAATGAAGTAGCTGAAGCTCCTCGAAATGTAAGTACCTGGCTGTGTTATATTATTTAATCCTATTTTCTTTCCCTTCTGTAATGAATGTTCTCATCTTTGTCTAGAATACAAGCTTCTTGAGAGTGGAAATATATCTTTTTGTCCCTCTACAATTCAGCCACGTACCTAGACCGGGGCCAACAGCTCTGCACTTGTAATGTCAAGGGAGATTCCTGTCTATTTGGTGGATTACTGATGAACTATCACACAAATGCACACATGTTTATTTGCAATTTCTCTAATTCATTCCTTTATCTGCAATAAATCATTTTATATAGTTTCTTTACTACTTCTGCTTTGGTGAATAGGCATGACAAATAGCTAGGAAGACAGGCTAGGGGCGGGGGGGGGGGGGGGGAGGAGGTCCCAAGAAAAGCCAGGATATTGCTCTTGTTTCCTTCCAGGTTGGAAGAGATGATTCACAGCCTCTTTTCTAATGGTACTTTGAAGAAATTTCAAACTTCATCCAACTTTCTCCATGTGTCTTACCCATCCACTGCCTATCCAGTTCCAGAGATTTAAGGGAGCTCATGAACTTCCTTGTAATGCTGCTAATAATTACATGGTAAGATGAGGATAATTGTATCATTTTACAGATTAAAAAAAATTTGGAGATTCAGAGTGACCACCTAATTTCTCCAAGATGGGACACTAGCCGATAAGCGGTGTCAGGGTGGAATGAAGACTCCAGTTGTTCTGACACCACATCAGGCATTTTTCTCATCTCACTAGGAACTCTGTACTTTCTATTTAGGAGTGCCACCATGGCAGTGCCTCTAGTTTTGTCCACCATTATGGGAGAAGGGATTGTGCCTTTCAAGCTAAGGAGGAGAATGATGAACACATTTGTAACAACTTCTGCCCAGACCCAGCAATCTCATGGCCAGACCATTGTGAATACCAACTTTATAAGAGGACAAGGGAAAAAAGACCTCTTTTGTGGTCCAGTAGAGGCCTATACAATTGGGCACCAACTAGCTTTTCTGGCTCCATCTTCTGCCACATTCTTCTCTCCAATCTGTGTCTCAAAGACCTGCGCTTCTCTAAATATTCTCCCTTTCATTCCTCCTTGTCACTGCATATGCAGGGCTTCTCAGAATGTCTCATGTTTCCAGAAAACACCTTCTCACCTCGCAATTCCCAGCTCAAACATCACCTCCTCTGTGAAGCACTGTCCAGCCAAGAATGAGCTGTTCGGGGAGCCCTCTGCCCTGAGCTTTCCTTGTATGACTTGGCATGTCTCCCGTGGTACTTGGACGCACTCTATTTAATTGCTGTTTGCACACATCCTTCTCTTTTTAGCCCCAGGTGATCTCTGTGACCTCTGGAAGGAAAAGACTGTGTGCGCCCCAGCTCCTAGTTCTGGGCCTGGCATGCAGTAGGTGCTTAACAGAGGCTGGCTGAATGAATGAAAGTGTATTAGAAGATTCTGAGTAATCTCATTAGAGGATGTAAGCCTTTGCTTTCTGGAGCCATGAGGAGGTTAACTGGATGTTCACAGGTTAATGCGATGTAAGTGGCAAGTCTGCTACTATCACAGAGGATAATTTCAAAATTGGTATGACTCAGAAAGACCTCTATGACCAAATAAATACTTTTTGCTGCTTCCTCCAAGTCCAATATTGGGCCCAATCACTTTAACCCTTTGGTTGTAATTCAAATGCAAATAACCTATAGGAAAAGTAGAGAATTTAGTAAGTTGTCTCTAAGATTACCTAAAAGTACTCAAATAAACACACATAATGTTTCTGACCCAAAAAAAAAAAATCACTAGTCAACCAACCAATAAACAAACAGGTAAAACATCCAAAATAGTTTAGGTAGTTTACTTTGCGTGGTCAGGCAGAAAGTGAAAATTTTAGTAAATGTAGCTAAAAAATAAATGTAGTTAAAAAATAAAAAAAAAGCCGATTCTTTGCACTTGCATGAATATTGATTCTCCTCTACCTTGTTGGAGTCCTGGATTATCTTCACGTTGTCTGCTCCGAATTTATCTGCATAGAGCTTCAGCAGTCTTTGGGAAATCTCAGAGAGACCTGTCAGTTTAGGCTCTTTATAAATATACTCTTTACCTTCTTCTTCTTCAAAAAACCCCTATGGAAGACACATAATGGACCACCGATTTTATTAGAGGACTCCAATCGCAAATCACAAACACAACAAAAGCCATTTACTTAAACAATATATCCAGTCTGTTGGTTGTCATCCAAGGCATTGATTAGCACCCTCTGCAATCAAAATCAAAGAAAGATCCAGTGAAGAAAACAAAATATCATGTTAGAATCAGTCATTGATGTAAGTATTTCCTACGCAGGCCAAAGAATCTCATGAAATATCTTGCACGTCTTTTCACTCTTTGTAGAAATGAATGGTAATACCTGCTTGCATATATTTTGGGGGAAGAATGCCCTCATGTGGCAGCCTGGGGTAGAACATAGAGTCTGGAGTAAATTTTGGCATTTTTCAAAGAGCAGTAATGATTTTTAATAAGGTCTTCACGAGTCTTTGAAACTAACAAAGGAAACACTGTACGCCATGGAACGCTATCTAATGAGCTGATACGCGTCCTACATCATTTCAGATGAAACGCTGAACACATAACAGAAATTACACGTGGTATGCTTCCAAGTACTGTTATTGCTAAAATTACATTAATCCGTCTTCAGGCGGCTGAGGTAACTTGGCTATATGCAAAGTCATTATTCAATTTCCTTTACTAATAGATCTTTTACATTCTTGCAAAGCTAGACCTTATAGGATCGAAAATAGTAACCTTGCCATCGTTTTTATGCCATAGGAGCAAGTAGGTTTTAGCCTCTATTAATTTGCTTGTCCGGTTTGAAACAGGGGGAAGGGAAGATCCCATTATCTGAGGATAACTATGTGAGGCAATCTTTTTAGTTCCTTCTCTTTAAGAGAGACAGAACGTTTTTCCTGTGGAATACATGTCGCCCCAGAATACGAGACTAAGTCTGGAGTTAGGAATGCACTTGTCTCTCATTTCTTCTAACTACCGAATTTGCCTCAAGGACATGGCTTTTGAGGGCTGAGTGAAGATACTGGAGGTCACAAAGAATCTTAGCTGTATTCTTCTTGTTTATCATTTTTGACTATTTTAAAAAATATTCATTATATGTAAAAAAATGTATAAAATGTTCCATTGCTGTATTTTTCACAGCTAATGTGAGGCAATCTAAGAATAGTGATTAAAACACGTCTGTGTGGTCCTTTACACTTGTAAAGCACTTTCACCCATGTAAATGTGGTCATCCTGAGCAGCATACTTTGTGTCATCAGTGAGCTGTAACAGTACATTTGTGGAAGCCAAGGCACATTTTCCGGCACAGGTCTTGTCAAGCAGGTAATTGCCTGTTTCCTTGTGCATCTCCCTAATTGACTCTGGGCTTTTTAAAGGCAGGAAAGTGTCTTGTTGAACACTGAGTGTCCAGTATTTAGCACAGTGTCTGGTCTTTAGGGGGATGTCCCTCTACATTTGTTGAATGAATAGACAGATAAATGAAATAGTTCTTAGTGGACATACATCTTAAAAAGGTACATTTGCACAAGGTATAACTAGAAAAGATTCCATTGTTTTTAATAAAGACATGTTTATTGAATCTTTTCTTTGAGAAGTGTTCAAGACCAAACAGCTGATTATGAGGACCTTGAGCCTAAACTACGTAAAGAAAAAAGTGACGTGTGATGTTGAAAGCAAGAAAAGCAGCTCCCTATTGTTCCTCTAGACTTCGTAGGGGTAGTAAGGTCTGGCGCCGTTCCCACATGACTTCCAGCTTGCTATGTTTTTTCTCTTACTGTCTTTGTAGAGTTTTGTCTGATTCAAGGTCAGAAGTGAGTGGCTAAAATTGACAGACTGACACATCAGAAAAATAAGACTTCTGAGACCATCAGCCGGAATCCCCACAGGGCAACAGCTAAAGCAACATTTACAACTTCCATTTCAATGAGAAAAATCTCTCCAAGTCCCAGGAAAAGATTCTTTCATCATGGTGTGGGAAACTAGCACAAAGAGACATTTTCACTGTGGATTTTTTCCCCTAACAAATTTCTGAATCCAGAGTTAGCAGGAAAGGAGTGGTGGGAAGCACGATTTCACTGACATGACTATGACCTTTATGGCCTTCGTCATGACCTATGACTTGCTTTCATCCCTACTCCTTGGTCTGGAGGATGGGAAACAGTACAGACTCAGAAATCTATTGGGAAGCCCCGAGGACACCACCTGGTACACAATAGGCCCTTGGTGGGTGTTAGCTACAATGAGGATGATGACAATAATAAAGAAAAAAATTCTATGTCAATAAAGCAACTTGAGTTCCAGCTAACATGCAGGGAAATGGCTTAACTGAGTTTTGAGCGCTTAAAATACATATCTTCAGCTTCTCTTGCATGGGAACTATACTTTTCTTATCATAAAAGGTCTGTTGATGCTCATTTCAACATTTTGGTAAGTGATTGATCAGAAAGAAACCGTGATTAGAATTTATTTAGTATTTATTTATAGAGCATGGAGATAGAAACCTATTGAGACTCTTATAAAATGGGTACAAAGGAGCTGGAGGAGCAGAATAAAAAGCATTTAATCTGCTGTCTGCCAGGGATGGTATAAGAGCTTTTGAAGCCAGAAAAAAGGCAGCTCTGAAAAGGTTTGGAAGGTGTGCTTACCTTTTTACCCAGGGAAGCCTTCACAGCAAAGCCCACTGAGCCACAGGACTTAACTACCTTAAGGAGGGTTTCAATTTCAGCTCTGTCTATGAAATAAAGGGTTTATAGAGACACAGGTGGTGAAAACCCAGGGCAATTTCTCTTTTGCTTTAGCCCAAAGATGATGAGTAGACTGCCTTTCAAGGTAACAGGAAATGTGACCTGTGTATTTTCCTTGCTAGTTTGATTTTTTTAAAAAATGTCATTTTACGTGGCAATAAACACTCCGGTCTATTGTGTTCAGGAAATAGCACATGTTCTAGTTAAACAAGGATTTTCAGTCAGTAGATTTAACATGCATGAATTATGAAACTTTAAGGCAACAGATTATGATAAAAATGTACTCCTTTATGGTCATTTATTCTGACAACGAAAATCACTGACTCTTTCTTAGAAGTTTTTGCAGGTACTTCAGAATCTTGCCATGCCCCTGGGTCATTATTGGGATGTCAAATATAAATGCTCCTGCTCTTATATTTGACTGATTCAAAGTTCACAAATAAAGGAATGCATTCAGAGAGGAATCTAGTGTATAAAAGATGGGTCAGAAAGTATTAAAAATAGGCTAAATGTTAAGAGAAGAAAAACTACAAGAAGGCAGAGAAATGGTTCCACATAAATATGAACTCAAATATATATGGTCTATATCAGTGACCTTCATATAGGTGGGGAGCCAGAAGGGTGTATCACATCCCAAAATGGAGATGGTGGTTTTTCCAACCACACATGCACCTTCCCTCCTCCCCAATCCCTTTTCTATCAAGATTCTGAGATGCATCTACACCTGCGAAGGCATGATTGAAAATCACAGAATCTACATCCTTTGGTGAATAAAAGAAAATTCCCCCAGGTCTTTCACTTAATTCATTCCAGGGGCATCTGATCTTTAAGTTATGCAATGGGCATTCACTCGCTTGCTTTCATGCTAAATACCAGAGCCTTAGGATTTCATTGATTACAGTTGATGTTTGATCATCACTGCTGTTTCATTGCTCTGGAAATGAATACTTCAGGGACACTGTGGGGGATGCTTTATATAGGTTACACTGTGTGAAATTTTCATAGTCAATGATGCCAGGTGTTGCTTTAGAAAATTCATGCTATGCAAGACTTGCATTTTTAAAGTTTCTGCCATGAAAGAACAGTTTGCAACTTGTTTTTAGTGTCTGGCTCATTGCAGACATAATATTAACTACTCTAGCCAATACTGTAAAATGAAAGCACTAGACCACATGGGACACTAAAAGATTGACCCAAAGGCTGTTGCCGAGGCAAAGAACCTATTGCATATTATATTTCCATAGTCTTTGTAACATGATTGCAAGACATGTCAATTTGGATATTAAAAGTGAATTTTACAGGGACGTAAAGTACCATCATGAAAATGAAATAATTTCTGACCACGAGGATTATGCTAATGAAGTAGTCAAGACTATCTTAGATCTTCGGACCCTTCATTCTGCACAAATCTATTTGGCATTTCTTTATCAAGTGTGAAGTGAAATGCACTGTGTGCTCCTGCTGAATGCAATAGTTCACACTCTCCATTCGGTGTCTTGAGACAGGTATTGAATATCATTTGAACAATGATGACTGAGGCTCTAAATTGCTGCTTATCAGGACGACCTCCATTAGTTCTCCTTGTTCAAAAGCGGCTGGCGTTTGAGCTTATAGAGTACCATGCTTAGGTATGTACTTGGGCCTACAGATTTAACAAGACACTTTGCCTTTGAAGCTCAGGTTGGAATTTTTAATAAAGGACAACTGAGACTACTGGCAGCATTAAAACCAAAAGCCAGGTGCACAATCAGTACGCTTTATTGAGGAATCTGTAAAAAGAACAAAGTTAGGTCATTTGAATGTAGCTCTCCCCCTTCCTTCCCCATTGCCCCCTCAGTCTATTTAGTAGAGGATTTTTTAAGTATTCTTTTAGTAGATGAGTTAAGGACCCACGACCCCAAATTTATAAATGAAGGTAGAAAATACTGATATGGTATGAACGTGGGAAGGGATTTAAAGAATTACAAAAAAGTATGTACTGGTCAGACAAACAGACCTGAATGTGGACCATGTGTGGATACTGAAAGAATTTGTCTTTCCAGTGTAATCAACTATAATTATGTTGAACTACATGAAGTTGCCATTTTTGTAAATAAAAAAATGGTTGGACGTGGGCAATTTCAAATGGTTCAAAATAACACAAAGAAAATTCTGTGTCACAGAGCTGTAGTTACAGATGTGTTATTACTGCCTTGGCTTGTCCTTCGAATTTCTTACATCGCTTCTTTCTGCATCTCTGGAGACTTAACCTGACTACTGGGTAAAGTGGGTAAAAATTTAGTTTCAGGACCTTGGGAAGGTGCTTGTCAATGGCCAGCACTCCAACTTTTGAAATTCTGACCACCATGCTCTTCTTAATCAGCTGCAACTCATAGTGGCCTTCAAACGAATCTCTAATGCTGAGTCTACTTTATATATATTTCAAATATGTGATGCCCATGTTTACCTGTGTGTTTATATATGTGCGTTTGTGTGTGTGTATGCAGGTTTTCAAACTGCACCTATCTTTGAGCAAAAAGATAATATATATGAAAAATAAAGGATACATTTTTGTAATTCAGATAACTGGAATATACACAATTTAGTTCAAGAAATGCAGGATGACTCCGAAATGAATGGAAGCAGGATTATCTCACCTTTGTACCCGATGTTGATTTGCACAAAACAGTTAAGGTTCAGTAAAACCATTGGGAGGGAAGTGTGAGCATTATTAGAACATGCAAATAGCGAGAGGGACAGAACTTACCACAGCCTGGAACCATCAAGACCAAAAGAAGAAAAGAGTAAACATCTGCATTAAAATCTAGTTGGAAAGCAGCATGATTTGTTTCCACCTGTTTAGGAGCCAGTATCTTAGATATTGGTTGGAATAACCTTCAGTAGGCAACCTGGTTTTCATGACCAGAGTGTTAATGGCGGCCCATGACATTTTGTTGGAAAGATCACCTGAAGGGTTGTAGACTCAGATCTGGGTTAGCTAAGTGCACATCTTGTGGGCTACGCTGTGCTGCTCCATTAGCCTGTGGCCATTCCCTGGAAACCTTGTCCTTCCCCTACAATCTCTCCACTCCCACATCCCCTTCCTGATAGGGTTTTCTGCCATTTTTTTGGGCTAAAGTTTCACCAAGCTCAAAAATGTTTATTTTCCATTTATTGTTGACTTTCAAGATATTTTCTTTTCTTCCTCCTCCTCTCCTGCAGATTCCCACGTTTCTCTTTCCCCAAAATACTCTATCACTTTACATAGTTCAGATTCTTTTCTGGGGACTCCCAAATGTCTAAAGTCAGCTTCTTTCTGTAGACTGTCTCCCCACATCTTTGTTCTGCACACCACTAGCTTTCTCTGTGTGCAACAGTGCCTTTCATGAGGGGCTTAAGAAAAGGAAATGCGAGGGCCTACAGCCAGTCCAACTGTGAAAATAAAAGAATGGAATGTTTATCCACAAGAGCAATAGTCTGAAATATGTCTGCTGAAATGTAAGAGTGTTATAAGTCTTCTGAAAAGAAAGAGGGAGGTGCCTGGGTTTATCTCACTTAAAGCATGGCTCAAAGACATTTAGAATTAATATATAATACGTTCACTTTACTTTTAGGCCAATCCTATAGCTAACTCATACTTTTAATCTTGTTCGTTGCTTATGCGGAAAGCTGAGAAAGATAACTTTAAAAGTTATATTGACCTGCAATATAGGAAACAAAATAACTGTATGGCGCTCTGCTCAGAAGTAGCTACAGTTACACAGCAGGAGAAAAGAAAAAGCATGATCGTAAAGTCAAAAGTTCATGGCTCTGATATGGTGGAGCCCCTGGGAATGTTTTATTTCCTAGAATGCTATGAACTTCATTTCCTAAAACATCTTCAATTTAATTTCACTTTAACATATGACACAAACCTATCGTCAGCTATTTTGAGGTTAGCTGAGAAGAAAAGGATGCTGAAAAAGAAATGCCCTCTTTCTCCAAGAAGTTAGAAATCACTGGTTTGACTCGATCTGTGTTAAGATCCATGGAGTTCTCTGCCCATTTGTTTCTCAATTTAGTGTATTCCTATGGACAAATAGACAGACTCTCATATCCAGAGAAACGCCCAAATATCCCCAGACACACCCACACCCCCTTAATCCTTTGGTACATATAATTAGATGTCTCATAAAAAATGATAGATAAAATTCAATTGTTCAACAGAATTTATAGGCCACGTGGCTTCTCGTGAACTTACCTGCCCATAAAATGCCACACGATAGTAGCGGCCAAACAGCCGTTTCTCTGAGTTCACCACCTCTGCCACTTTCAAATAGGACCGATGAATATCGTAGTAGAGATCTGACAATTTCTGAAATCATAAATCGAAGGGTTTCGTGAAGATGACACTGACATAAAAAATAGGGAGTTTCCACTTTTGAAAATAGTAAATAATCAACCGATTTAAAGTAGGATATTTTAACTAACTTCTGGGTTTAGAAAACGTACTTTGAAGTCTCTCTGCTTCTCAAAGACGGCAATGATGGGCTTGTTGACTTCCGCGATGAGTTCATACCTCTCAGACTTCCAAAGAAACTCCACACACATGTACAGCTGCTCCACCAGGATATTCTGCAAATCCCAAAACCAAGGCAAAATTGTACATGATTAATATTGTAGCTCATCCTTGAAACTTAGTTTCAAAACTGTTGCATTGCCTCTTTCATTGTGGGATTTTTGTGTTTCCTATCTTTGTTACTGGCTTTTACATCCGTCCAGCAAGCGACTGTGGCATCCTCTTGGATTCTTCCCTTTCCCTCACGACCATCATTGGTCCCTTAAACTTGCTGATTTAAATCTATAAAATGTCTTCAGGTCTGTCCAGTTCTTTCCATCCCCATTGTCACTGACTTAGGTCAATCCCCTACAATAGTCTTCTAGCTAACCTGTTTTCCCACTCCAGTTAGCCTTATGTCTTGCTTTCCAGCAACCTTTCTTTCTAAAATGTAAATCTGATCATGAGATCACCACCGCTCTAAACCTTTGAGGGAACTCCAGTGTCTATCAACTGCTGGCCAAACTCTCCAGCACGGCATTAAAGGAGCTCCACAGTCAGGCACCAGCCTCCCTTTCTGTGCCCTCTCTTTCAGCATCCTGCCATGGACTTCGTAGTTTGGCCATGTTGTACCATACCACTCCATTCTTAGGATGCTTTCTCATCTCCACACTTTTGTCTGCGTTGTGGCTGCGACTTTAAGAACGTTATTTTCTCACTTGACACCTTCAAGTCCTATCAAATGTCAAGAACCAGTGCAAAAGACTAGAGAGCTTTTATTGACGTCCCATTCATCTGCATTCTAACTGTTTTCATGTAAAAAATTGTTCCCCTTTCAATTGCAGCCATATATGATGCCTAGATTTTTAGTTACTGGATCTTAGACTGGCTACTCCTCACCCTGAAGGAAGTTTGTCTTTCTCTAGATTCTAAACTCTTTGAGAGAGCTAGAATTATGCCTTATTTAACTTTGTCTCTCACCCTTAACTCAATGCCTCACATACACTAGTCGTTTAATAAACCGTCAACTGAATCAGATTATACTCTCTAAGGTAAGAGGATAGTATTGTTGGAATGTTTTCAATAACGTCTTTTAAGAAAAGATTCTTAAACATTATTAGAAATAGTTAATATAAATATGTAGTTACATTTACTGTTGATTTGCAACAAACACTAAATTAACATAGAACCATATGTAAAGTTTCATTAAAATCTACCCCCAAATTTCCTTTCTGTATCCTTTTTTCAATCTATGCAATATTATGATTTTTAAATATTTATTTTATAAAATATTTTATTTACTTGATGAGGGGAGCTCTATTTTCTTCACAAGATTTGTTGTTCAGTAATTCCCAGCAGAAAGCTGCTTCTTCTCATTAATGAAAAATAACCACGGTTTGGATACCAGAAGGTTTTCTGCAGAAACTAGTGAGCCTTTCTCTTCAAGTGTATTTGTAAATACACTTTCTAATGCGTGAAAAAAAGGTGTGACCAGCTCACAAAATTTTCAGCATCCCTTACCATATTTACCAAAGGCCTGGAGATTTTACATCTTAGAGAAGAGCTGATCATATATATTTGGGTTCATCTTAAAGAAATAAAGTTTAGTTTAAATTTTCATTGAAAATTATGCTTTATCAATGGAATCTGATATCTATCAATCTTAGCTTAATTTCAGCCTGCATTTCGTTTTGTCTAAATCATATAATAGAGCAACTTTATTTGATTTCTGAATAAGATTTTCTCTCCCCTATTTAGCTTAATATTACAATTCCATGCATCATTTTACTCAACTACTGTAGGCTAGATGATTTTGGTCTAACCTCATTGTATGGCGTGTCTTGCATTCCCGAATCTTCTTTCATTGCTCCTTCCTCTTTAATATTTGGTGTAATGCTCAGGAAAGCCGGCCAGCCCATGGAGAACATGCCTTGAGAGGGCCAAGCAAAAGGCAACATTATTATTTGAGCCAAATCTCGCTTGGATTAGATAATGCTTTTCTTCGTGACATTACAAGTGGTAGTATTATAAAGCTCACACAAGATGGTTAGATTATGACTGTTGATAAATACTGTCTGCCAGGAAACCAATGCTCCCCTTTTAAATTCATCTCATTTTCAGGTGACCCATTTTCTATAAGAAGCTGGCATGGGATTATGGACAGAACACAGGATTTGTGGATAGATATAACTCCGATGTTGTGGTTTAATTAACCTCTTTGAGACTGTTTCCCTCATTTGTTAAACCGGAGACATTAATCTCTATCTCAAAGGATGTCGAAAGGATTCAAAACACTAATATTTGAGGAAACACCTGGTATTATCAGTACATTATAAAGACAATACTCAATACTCACTAACTTTCACTCTTTTGCGTTATCTAGAAACCTCGAATTTTCTAAGCACCTTGGCCACCAAGATAGAAAAAGTACAGCTTTGCAGATATATATGGAAACAGTTGATAATGAGAGTGTCCCCAGAGGTGGGCTCTGATCTGAATGGCGGGGAATATGAGTGGTTAGGAGCACGGCCTGGAGTGACAGACCAGCCGTGGAACTTTGGCCCTGTCACAAGGTAACCACAAGCTCTGGGGCAGGTCGTTTAACTTCTCTTGGTTTTCCTGTAACAGGAGCACCTAACTCACAGACTCTTTATTGGCAACTAGCTGAGACATTGCGGCTACAGAGTGTAGGGCAGTGCCTCCCCTGGAGCACGAACTTTTTAAGTTATAGCTAATACTCTTGCGGATGTTTCCATTTTAATAATCAGATCATCAGCTACATGACTAAATCTACACCCCCCAAACACGCTAGAAATTATAATTATAATAATGATTGCAACCTAATCCTTGCATTAAAAAATTCTACTTTCCTACTTTTTTAATAGCAATATTCATTCTGTAATTAAACATATTAAAATATATGATTGATTATAGCAGAAAAAGTCATGACATACTTCTTGGAGGATGAAGATCATTATTATGGCTGTATTTTCTGGAGTCACCTATATTTGCCTATATTCTTATCATGCACACATTGTAGTGAAGGGATGGTTCACCTCTCCAACTTAGAAACATCATAACATAAAGTATAGTGAGGACTTCAAAGACATGACAATGCGCTTCAGATATATGCCAATGCATATGAATATACAATGTGAATATATAATCATAAATGATCACCTTCCTTAATTTGAAGTTTACCAAACAAATACATCCTCTTCACAGTGGGTATGTTCTATTCCAATATTACTTTAGGTCTAAAAGTGGGTATGTAAAACTTCTTGAATATTAAAGGTTTACACAACATTCTGGGATATAAGTTTCTACCACCTCTCAAACTGACACTTAGTTTTACCAGTTTTCTTCAATTTTGTATTGAGTTAGAATTTGATATAGTCTTTATGGAACTGTATGGTATCTAATGATGATAAAAAAATAGATGGAGAGGAAGGGCATGTTAAGTAGAACAATGATGATTTTGATGACTTGTATAGAACAATAAGGCTACATAGGAAGTGTGGAACTGAGCAAGAAGATCCTTGAATTTTAGCGTGGATGTCGCCATGATGCCAGGTCTGGTCACTTCTCCAAGGCCCTCAAGTGAGTGACCTCACTGTCTCACAGTTCACTCAGGTCATTTGGTTCAAATGTCTTATTTGCAAAACCCACTGAGATTCTTTAGAAAATATATATGTACTTAAAGGAATAAGGGGCCAATTATGTTTCCAAACTATTCTAACTAAAGTCCTTTGACCTTTTGTTTAGCTATTTTGATCTTAATATCTAAAGATTTGTTTCTGTTGTTCATACATTGAGTTTCCCACCGCATTTTAAAAGTTAAGATAGTGTTATCAAATATATTACAGCTCACAAACTTCGAGTTTGAACAAACTTTTGCAAGAGAATATGGATTAAACATATTAACTATATGGTCACATTTTTTACAAAGAGTAATTCTTTAGTTACTGTTACAAAATCTTTTTTATCAGACACTAAAGATGGAATATTTTTAATTAAAGGCAATCCATACTGTAAATTATTATATGTTGCAAACTGTCAGAATCAGCTTATGCTTTTAAAAAGGGAAATGAAATACTCAGAATCAGCTTATGCTTTTAAAAAGGGAAATGAAATACGCTGATTATAAGTAAAGTCCTGTATATATAGCCAATGTCTCCATTTTTGCATCCCTTATTTTGAATAAACAGTTTTATTCCATTTCAAAATTAAAATGGATTTCTCTTGCAATTTTAAACAGTTCATCAATTCAGAAGAAAATCCCACAGGCAGACCAGCATGCAAATTGGTAGCAAAATATGGCCACAACTCATAATAATGTGGGATAAGATACGGCTCTATCTTCCGAGAACTTTTCAGTAATCTAAACTTCATAAATTTTGGATGTATGGGATTTCCGATGGTGGGAACTTCGGGTTTTTACAGAGTAAGTTATGTAGGTCTGAAAGAGTTTTCGCTTCTAGGAATACATCTCAGAAAGTTTTATTAAAGTA
Organism: Equus quagga; assembly: GCF_021613505.1. Taxonomy (NCBI): domain Eukaryota; kingdom Metazoa; phylum Chordata; class Mammalia; order Perissodactyla; family Equidae; genus Equus; species Equus quagga. The sequence continues at coordinate 45,764,297 of NC_060283.1, read as the reverse complement.
AAATTTAAGCAGCAACTTGATTTCCTCTGCACTGTTACATGGGGGTAAGGGAAACTGGTGAGATCACTCACTTCCTCCACCGGGAGTTGTTAGTAATGGGTTGTTATCACAGGGGTGGATGTCCTCCGGGAGCAGGGATGCTGTGCAAATCTTTTCCATTTTCCAGTAACCTATGGTAGTGCAAGATGAGGTTAGGACATTGCTACAAGTCTGTGTTAAAGCAAGCTTATGAAACTACAAATTGTTAACCAAGGAAGCATTCTCATGTTGAACCAAGAAGGTGACCATCCAGTTAGGCTTGTGCATCAAATAAACATGATAATAGCATGAAAAAGAAAGTTAAAACTTAAAAGTACAGCATAATTAGAACTATCTCTGAACATTAATGTTGCTTAATAAAACAACAGAGATTAATAAAATCTAAAATTAACACATGAATTTTAAGTTAGGTTTCAACGTGTTGCTTTCTAGACTTTTCTCCCAGGACACTATCATCTTACCCTTTCTTTTTAGGTACTCTGCGATGAGGGCAGCTATATGGATGTAACACATAGCAGCCTGTAATAAAAAAGAAAACAGCTTCAGAGGAAGACACATCGTAGATGTTACTATTTATCTAATTAGGACTAATCTTCCAAAGTGAGTCAGCATTCCATGTCAGAATACGTGGAGGAATCCTTTTAAGGATAGAACTAAAAATAAGAGTCAATTAGATTTCCGAAAAGTTCACAATCAAGAATAAAATGCATATTTGGGAGATTTTTCGTTTGTTTTTCTTGATGTAGTTTACAGGTGGGTGAATGAGCTGGACCGAAGAATTTTCTCATAGAATTATCTTCCTTTGTTAATATCTAAGTCTATATCTTTTTCAATCCACAGTTCTCTTAACAAGAAAAATATCAACTGATATAAAATGATATAAAGTTGATATAGTTGATATAAAGTTGATATAAAAACTATATATATAGTTGATATAAAGATATAACACATATATATATCAGCTATATCAACTAAATTGGAAATAAAAGTAAGCTCCCTTCTTTTTCTACCTTCAGTAATGACCCCTCTTTGAATTTCTATTGCCCTTAAAATGGTTGCCTCAGAAGGTGGCACTTGATTGAATAGCGTGACCTAATGTAACGTGTGTGCTTCCCTGAAACCAGAGTATATGGACGATACTTTATTTTACTCTAACATCTCCTATAAAGCCTTGAACATTGCTGAACACAACTCGAACTGAACTGTTGAAGATTCCAAATGACTTCAGCTCTTTCCTTTTGAAGTTCTGTGCAGGAATTTCACCATTTTCAGGGTGGTCCAAGGGACCTTGGGGTTTCTCATTCTTGTCTTTGACAAATTGCTTTCAAATGAGGCCTCTAGTCAACTATATTTCCATTCCGGAGTCTCTGATCTACCACATGCATTTAGAAGGGCTTCAGGTTTTAGAACTACCCTTGATAAGTTAATCTCTTCCCCACAGGGGCGTATTTCTGAGGATAAGGCAGAACTTCCCATTTAGTGTACGGAAGCCACTCGGGTCCTGTGAATCCCTGCATATAAATCCACCACTGTTTAAACAGACACAACAGTCAGTTATTGATTTATAACTTTCACAAAGTGGAATCTCCTCACCTGGCTCTCAGGAGCGTTCATTTTTCCATCGCCAGTTCAGCCTTGCTGCACATGAGGACAGATTAACCCAACCTGAGCTTACTCACCATGGGGGCAAGCTTCCCCCTCCAACTCCAATTGCAGGGAAGAAGTTTTAAAACAGAACATTAACTCATTCAACTATCAATTTCTAGACACCCTTACAACCATCCTCCCTATTTACCATTTAGTTCTGCATTGCACGCCCTACAATGACAGTTGCCACTTCCAACTCTGGCCTTTAGTTGAGGTTATTTATGTGGAGTCAGAAATCCTTAAATCCTACATGCAAACTTAATGCACTAAATATATAATTAGGTCATATCTAGATTAGAAATTATGGTAACTTTTTATGTTCCTGATGCCAAGGAAAATCCAATTGTGCTGCTAATGAGGACAATGCTGATGGAGAAGGACCCAGCCTTTGCTAATCACCTCGGATAAGTCTCCATTTCTCGCATGAATCTTGGCCATGCTTTCCAGCCAGGTCCTCCGTAGCTCGGGGGTGCTTGCGTAGGAGTTTGCCAGGCTGTACTGGAGATCCACCAGCATCTCGGGGTCCTTCTCATGCTCCTTCATCTGAGCCGTGGCCATCAAAACAGTCCTGATACGTTTAGTCAGATCTTTCACCTCTGCTGGGAAATTGCTGTTCTTTGGAAAAGAGAGAGCCTGAGTCATTATCTGTTCCGAATTCATAAGTTAATTTACTTTGAGTTATGCTATTAATTATGGCTTGGCATCACAGGTTGGTGAATTTTATGCATTGTTCATAAATATGTACATTCTTTACATATGCACTCTACGTATTGGGATTGTGGTTATAAACATTTGAAAATAAGAGTTGTTGTCGACTCTATTCTTTTGTCTTCTAGCCCACTTTCTTCTAGTAATAGCATCCTGATTGTCCTTTGAGATGCTCTCCTCCCTGGCTCTAGTTCATGTGATTTGAATGGGTCTGCTTCAGTCCCGGGTACCAAGGGTAGCACACGATACTGGCCTGGCCAGTCACATTCTTTGATCCCCCCTGACCATGGTGATTGGTTTAGGGATGGATACATGACACAAGGTTGGGTCAAAGAGATTCAGTTCTGGGACTTTAATTGGCACTAGAGAGCAAGGTGCTTTTTTCACTCAAAGAATGCTACCAGTGTCCTCAGAATTTCGGAGAGGATAAGCTCATGGGGAGAGCCTACCTGGAAACGAAGTAAACAAAGGAAAGATGAACTGAGAGATAGAAAGAGAGGCAAAAATAGAGGCAGTAGTGGGATGTGATCCAAAAACATTATTTTGATCCCTGGGTTCAGCCATGCCTGAAGCTAGACTCTACCCTTGGACTTTTCAGTATAATGACTGAAGGTGAAGTCTTTAGAAAGTTCTAAACGAAAGATAAAATGAATTTGACCAAGAATGGGATTATGAGAGAATGACCGTATTTCTGGATACCTGTGGTTAGTTTTCTTGTTACATACCATTCAACCCCACATCTTGGAAATTCCACTTAACAGATTATATGCTGAAAGTGTAAGAGCTGAAGATCAATTTAAACAAGCAAACTCAATGTAACTACTCCAAGTGTCAAACAACAAGATACGGAATTTGTGTTTTTTTAATGATTTTGCTATCTCACAAAAAGAATCCGGTTTGGTTTATTCCTAATTCTTTAAAAAAGCCCACATAGCATTTCTTACTTTCATTTGCTTGTCTCCATTAGCAAAATTATTGGCAATTGCCAGCGAATGTTGAAACCGAGAGCCTCCAATGCCAGCATCAGCTATTAGCTGGCTTACGGCCTTGATGAGCTGCAAGAGAAAAGACAATGGAACCTTAAAAGTAAGTAACTCAAAAGAAATAGTTTTAAAGAAATCCACAGGATTGGACGAATCTATCATTAGCTTCTCTCTTAGGCCCAATGAATGACATCTTTATGTATTAAATCTTCAGAAGTCCATGTAATCTAGGGCTTTTCTTATAATTTTAAATACTTAAGGAAGGTTGGAGGAATCTTAAGATGCCTTGAAGAAAGAAATTTATGCATTCAACATCTGGTGGGATTTGGCATCCTAGAGACAACCATGGTTTCCTGATTGTGTATTTCAGATAATTTTATTCCCCGGCAGAGGAAAGGACAAGTGCAAGTGAAATTATGGGCTTGGCTGATTTCTGCCTGGCTGCCCTCTTCCTATGAACCAGAACTGAGTGTGATGGACATCTTTAAGGAGGAATCTGGAGGAGGAGTTGGTAACCGGCAGCCCTGGGGACAGTAGGTGTTCACCAATGCTGAAACAGACGAGTGCTTTTAACAACAACATTAATGAAACTTGGCAGCACTTACTTGTAAGTGGGACCGGACAATTGACTTCTGCTTGTTAAATTCAAAATTCTTCCTCATGAAAAAGTACAGAAGTGCTGATGCTTCTGTCTGAGTTGACCGTGACCTGTGATTGCAGCATTTTAGGACTTCATAGCAGAATGATCCACACAGGTCGGCTGGCCCTTGAAAGAACGCTGAAGGAAACTATGGAAATGGAAGCACCAGTGAAGTGAGAAACATTCCTTATTTTGTTCTATTCATTCTCCTATCTTAAAATTCCTTAGAACAAAATCTTTCTTCTTTCTTTGTTTAACTTAGTCTTTTTCTTCCTTTTGCAAGTGGAAGAGGTTATAATTTTATTTATTAAAGTCTATGTTAGTATTTCTCTTTTTTTCCTAGAAATAATCATTTTCTATGTTGTAAGTATCCCTTACATCAATAACTGAATGAGAACTTGGACATATTTTCTCTTCACCCAACATTGTAAAACCAGAGGGCTCCTCAATGGTGGTATCTGTATCTACTTTAATGTGGAATCTTTAACTTGGCAGGAATGGATGTCACAGTTGGTGTGCATTACACCTAATTGTCTGCCACAAACACTAAGAACCCAGAGAACTGGTGTCCAGATGCTAATTTTATTCCCTTTTGAAATCTAAGCCGATAGGCTGTCAGGCTTTGAACTTATTTTGAGATCATGAATCAAATACATTAAAAAAATAAAAAAAATAGTCTAATAAAATCAAATAAACCAAAATAGAAGAAAACAAACCTTCTTCCCTCCATACTGAGAGATGCAGGGGCTAATACGTGTTTATCAGCATCCTTCACTGAGCTTTCACGGGAAGCTGGGGGACCCTTACCTTGCATACAAACAGTCGCAAGGAGGCAAACACGTGTTTCAGTGCTGTGGCCGACTGGTTGACTTGGAAAAAGAGCATGTAGGTATCAAAGACCCTTTTCATCATTGAATTTTGACATTCAGATTGTTGGAGTTGTCTCTGAAAATTAACCACGGAAATTATTTAGGATGAGTGAAAGGACACTTATATTCTTTCAAAAGATATTTATCATGAGCCACTACATAGTAGGAGCAATTCTGGGTGCTGGAAAAAAATGCTAAATAAGAAGTTAAGGTCTATATTGCCAACAAAACTTATATAGCAGTGAATGAAAAAAATTACTAAATAAGAAAATAGAGTAGAATGATACGATATGATAGAAAGGAATTGCTTTGGGGGTAGGATTACTTTAGGTAGGGTGGTTGGTTAAGATCTCTCTAATGGATGAATTGATGTATGAGCTGAAAAAGTCTGACCATCTGGGAGGATTGTCCAAGGAGAGAGAAACAGCTAGTCCCAGGGACTTGAGTCGGAAGGGAGCTTGTGAGTTCAAGGTCGAGAAAAAGGAGCCGAGTAGCCTGAGCATGGTGAGTGGGATGGGATTGGGAGAGAGGTTAAAGACGAGGCGACAGATAGGCAGGTCCTCATAGGTCTAGGTAACGCCTGTAAGATATATGAGATTTGATGGACATTTCCCTTGAGCAGTAAAGAATTAAAATACAGTTTTTGCTTTTTCTGCCACCATGCTGACATTTCACCTGAAGGCAGGTTTTCTTGGTGTAATCATTCTGTTTGGTGTAGATGTTATTAAACGGATCCAACTTTTCCTACTTTAATTCTTAACACCTGTAAGCTCATTAGATCGAGCAAATGTTTTTAACAGCTTTATTGAGGTATAATGGACAGACGATTTCTATTGCATTTTCTAACATTTTACATAAATGGAATCATACAGTATATACTCTTTTTGTTTGGCTTCTTTCACTGAGTATAACTGAGCACTATTCTATTGTATGGACATACTATCATTTTTTTGATCCATTCACCTGTTAAAGTACATTTAAGTTGTTTCCAGTGTTTAGTTATTAAAAAATAAAGCTTCTAGGAATATTTGTGTACAAAATTTGTGTGGACAAATGCTTTTATTTCTCCTGAGTAAATACCCAGTATTGGAATGGTTGGTCACATGATAGATGGACATGTAACTTTTTATATTGCCATACTGTTTTCTAAAATGTTTGTACCATTTGGCGTTCCTACCATCAGTGAATGAGGATTCCAGTTTCTCCATATCCTTGCCAAAACTTGGAATGGCCAGGCTTCAACTTTAGCCATTCTGATAGTATGTAGTGGTATCATATCAACAAAGATACTGTACAGACGGCAAATAAGCACATGAAATGATGCCCAATATTATTAGTCTGTTGGCTCTAGCTGTCGCTTGTCTCTCCCTTTGAGACTGAAAAAGTAAAGTCACATTCTCACTCAGCCCAGCTTGTCTCATGTGAAACAGGAGAAATTAGCAGGAAAGAGTATCTACTATTTGACAGTAATGAAATATGTATGTGTGTATCCGTCGAGCATTAGCCAACTCCTGATAAAATCTGAATCTCATCTTTAACATGTTTTCCATTCACGCTTAGGTTGATTTGTGTGAGGTTGATTAATTTCCAAAAATATTTTGAAAACATGTTCTTGAATCATAGGACTTTTCTACGTCCCATTTTATCATGTGGCAGAAGATGGCATAATCACACTCACCTGGTGAACCTGAGTGAACAGGGACAGCAGGTCTAGAATAGTCAGGCAAACCTCCGTAGCGATATTGGCCTCTGTGTCCACGTGATGCACGATGTCTATTTCATTGGAGTTGCCTACAAAATGCAAGGTAGAGCATGCAGAAACATCCAAGATGACTCTTTGTACCCTAGAAAGGACTTTCTTCTATTACAACATATCCAGTGTTTACTGGTGTTTTGATTAATTTATTAAAGTGCTTTGGTTTGTTCAATTTCCTTATAGGCTAAACCAAAAACACTAGACAGAGTCCTTAGTGGGTGCTACAGACCGAATGTTTGTTCCTCCCAAATTCATACATTGATGCCCTGATCCCCAATGGCATGGTATTTGGAAGTTGGGTCTTTGAGAGGTAATTAGGTCATGAGAGTGCAGCCCTCATGAATGGGATTAATGTCCTTATAAGAAGCGACACCAGAGAGATGATGTCTCTCTGTCATGTGAAAGCACAGCAGGAAAGTGGCCATCTGCAAGCCAGGAAGAATGCCTTCGCCTGACATCAAATCTGCTGGCCTTGACCTTGGACCTCCCATCCTCCAGAACTGTGAGAAATGAATGTTTTGAAGCCACTCAGACTATGGTATCTTGTTGTGGCAGCTTGACCTGACTAAGACAGTGTGTGTGCCCTTTTCATACATTAGCTGTAGGGTTTCCAAAGGACCAGAGTTGTCTATTTTCCATTATTTATTACTTCTTTTCCATTAATTCAGCCATTGATAGGGTCATATTTCTTCCATAACAAGTCTGGGTCAAGTTTTGTGCTCCAAGGCTGTTGGCCAAATATACAGCTTCAGTAGACAGTCTGCACTAATGGCCTCCTCAGAAAGGCATTAAATGGATTCATAGGTGACGTAAGGCCTGTACCTTCAAACAGATAACTGTGGCCACATGTCTGTAATCTCTAACATTTACATGATACAAAACCCTGGGCCCCATTTTTCCCTCATTCACACGCTGGAATGTGTGCGTTACTGGTTTCAAGATGTCATGCTTACTGCTTCTAGGACGTGGCCAACTTTCTGCTCTTCCTAAAGAGCAGACAGCAATAATCTGGTTGAGAGAGGCCCCCATAACCCTCATAAAACCAAAAACCACTTGTTTGCAGAGGAGCTACACTAAGCATACTATATTGAGAGTTTTGCTTTTCCCTTTTCTTCCTCACAAGGATACTATAGTTTTTTTAAACTCCCTGGTGATTCTCTCCTCTAAAAATAATTCCCTGGGGAACAGCAAGCCTAGAAAGCAGCGGTTTCACTGACATGACAACATTCCTTACATTTCTGAAACATAATAATGTATTTCACGTTAGAGCACAACGGATAACCATCTTGTTCCTATTATTTCTGGTTTACTTACTGGTCATGGTATTGTCTAACATCTGTAAGAGTTTTGGGTTAGAAAGTGCATTTTTGCCTCGAATTATAGGTAAAGTTTGTGATCTGTGCTGCTTATGTCCTTCATGGCTGGAGGGGGTGGGCATCCTGAAAATTAAATAAGAAAAATGGTTAAAGTTAGAGGGATAAGATATCCAACTGTTCATTGAAATATTCTAAATTGAGTCAAAAATTAAAAAATTTTGAATAGAGACTTTATTAAAAATATTAATGATAGGTGACATGATGAAAGGGACTTTTAAAAGTACTTTTGGAGAAATTTTATTTAAGCCAAAAATGGATTCAGAAGAATAATAGATGCTGAAATTAAATCTGCACAAGCATATTCATCACTATTTAATGAAATCATGGGAACCCAAGGATGTCGAGTTAGCTATTAGTTGATCAGGAAGGCACAGTGGCAGACATTAAAAAAGTACAATGCTGTATAACTCAATTGTATGGAACTATTTTGGGGAGGTAAAATGTAAAAAAGTAAGATCTGGTCTAAAACAACCCTTGCATTCTTACTTCTTTGTATTTGGAAATTCCTCCTGATTTGTATTCCATTTGTGTGTCATGCCCACAGAGGGGCTGACATATGATCATTCAGTGCCTCCTTGGCACTTCCAGCTGGGAAAATGAGCCAGTGTTATTGTAGAAGTAGGGATACTTGTCATTCTTGCCTTTCATTTCAACTATCATTTGGCTAAGGTAACAGAACATTTCTTTGAGGAAAGCAGGCAATAGGAGATCCCTTGAAGAGTCAAGCCTCGAAAAGAGGCAACGGTTTTCTCTTTGTCACGCTCCTCAAGGCTTATTTGGTTCTGGCTAAATCAAGTGGTCTGGTTGGATGGAGGCCCAGGAGATCTGACTTTGGCTTTCAGTAGCCAGGGGAGTGTGCGTCATTCCTGTAGCTACAGGGAACAACGGGTTTGCGGCTGCATGGCTTGGACCTTTGGGACTGGTTTATTTGCAGGTTTTCAGTCTACTTCAGTCTGGAACTCCTGGAGGAAAAGCCCTGGTTTCTAGAAGGGGAGTGGTGGGAATGACCAAGACCTTTCCAGATGGTTCAGCAAGGAGCCTGAAATCTAACTCACCAAACATCTATAAAACTGCAGTGACCTCAGGTGGGTTACTATTGTCATTAAGGGTGGAAAGTAATTGTTTATAGTCCTCTATTCTATTGCCATTTGCAAAACATGCCCATTGCATTTTTTCATTTACTTTCTTACGGTGGCAATTTCAAGGGGTCCCCATGGGCAGAGAGGCGAAATTTATTCTATGACTTATTGGCTATATACCACTTCCAGATTTCTTTCTAAAACTCTTTCTAAAATATAGCTATTTTCATATTATACATTATTATGATAACTCTGGGAAGAATAAATCAAACTGGAGAAAATTTTAGCAAAGAATTCTTATTTACTAGACCCAGAGGAGGTGGAAAGTAGGATTTCTGGGCAAATGTTTCCTTTAGACTAGGCTAAAGAAGGATGATGACCCCAGGTCCTATATACTAGTCATATCAGTCTAAGGACCAGGAAATTTAAAGTGAGCTTACGGGCCATTCATGCTTGCTCATTGCTTTTGATCATTTAAATAACAATTTCAGCTTTAAGAACACTGCTAACATATTACAAATACTGAAAAGGATGGGGAGATATGACCCCATATATTACTTTGTCACTAGGAAATTAGCAAACATTAAAGGAGGCATGTATTGGAATTATAGCTTTTCAGGTCCAATTAAATTAAGATACTCATAAACCCTTATTCTATGCAAGGCATCGTCCTCTAGGTCCACATAAATAAGGCATAATCCTTGCTTCTGAGGTTTTACAAGCTAGTGGAGCAGATATGGAAGTATTTAAAAAGTGTCTTCAGAGAAACATACAGAGTTACTTGAAATCTGCATTTGGTTTGAAATATATATGTACATACATATGCGTGTGTGTGCACACCTGCTGTGAATCCGCACCCCCACATATACATCCATATATACACACGTACACACACAATACACTTTTAAACATCAAGCCAATGTGACATTACCATTGTGACAAGAGACCTGACGTTTGGCAGGAAGGATTAGATCCTTTGAGAGTTCCATTGTTCTGGGTGGACTGCACAAATTTATACGCAGCAGCAATTTTTCTGCAAGAAAAACTGAAGTTTTAATCATAGCTCGGTATTATAATTTATGCATAAATAAAGAATGGCAACTGAGAAAGCAATTACCAAACAATGAAATATTTCACGTTATGAAAAATAAAATCACATTTTCTCCTGGATATGGGAAATTGGGGGTTTAGTGAAGGTGCCAGGGTGGTTGTTGTCTCTCATGAGAAAAGGATGGCAACACAAAGTTATTCTAGCCTATTTTTTCTTTTTTAGTTTACTGGAAGTATTTTCTTAAATAGGTATCTTCTAAGTTATATCCATATAAAGAGAGATAAATTAGCTAAGAAGATACATGAAATGTGGTTTCCTTTTAGAAGTATATGTCTTGTGCTTTTCTCCCTAGACAGCTTTAACGATTCCTAGATCTACTACGGGTCTAGGGCGATTGTTAAATTTCTGTCGAATGTAAGGTTAACCTTATGATCCTTATTTGCATTTTAAAATTTCTAACATATGTCTATAAATATAACTTGAAACATCAATATGTGTCATAATTCTTTTTAAAAGACCAGATTAACCTACTGGAATTAATTATTACCTTATTATATTGCGTTTTCCTAGGTATCTGAAATTTTGAAGACAAACGCTAGAAAGAAAAAAAGTCACATTCGAATTATTCAGGCCCTTTTATTTATACAAATTGTTCATCTGAGTACATTCAAAGAAAAATACTACATTTTCTTTAAATATTTTATGCACTATTATTGATAGATAATTCACTATATGGGTACTTAGAATGAAGGATGGTATATTAAACTATTTTGAATATTCTAGAAAAAAGTGTTAACTAATCAACTCTATAACTTACTCCAAGATGCTGAAGAAGTCAGACACCTCTGGACTGGGCGCTCTTTGCCAGTAGGCGATCAGAGTCTCTGAAAGGAAACACCACATAGCATGAGCCTCTTTGAAGTTCAAAGCTTTCTTGTTTTTTTAAAAAATTTAATTTTAAAGCGTTCTCTTTACCCTCTGAAATTGTTTTCATAATATGAAGAAAGCACATAAGAAGACTCCTGGTTTCTGCTTGATCTAACTTGTCAAAGCGAAGCGTTGAGCCTATCAAAGACAAGGGTCTTGGGATCTAGGAATCAAAGAACCAATAAAGATTAAGTAAGAGAAAGAAATTTCTAACTCATAATATGTGAGTAAGTCTCTGAGGGAAGCCGTACCTTTTCACAGTTGTCAGTCTTCTCACTGCTCTTCTCATTGGTACTTGGGTTGGAGTCAAGGCTTGCTAACGACGCTCTGGAATCAGCATGGTTTACTGTAGAAATAGCTATTGATGAAAATGCTGTAAACACAAGCCACAGCACACAGATGATAATGAGATGTATGGGAACACACATAAAAGCTAAAATGATGAACCAAAAAGATGCTGATCATTGAGGTGGTAGCAGGGATGCGAAAGGTTGACACAGAAGAGGCAGGGACTGGCATTAGAGCTATGCAACAGTTTAAGTATTATTACAAATCCATGCCAGCATTAAGAATTTAGGAAAGTTTAGGCTATTATAAATGGAAATAAAGTAAAGCTAATTCCTTTGATTTCTTAAAAAGCATTTTAAGGAAAGTTTCTGTTTTAAAAATGCTTTAATAAAAGTTCATAAGGATGCTATTGGGGAAGAAGCTTTCAATTTTTGACAGTTTCTAAGAAATTAAGATGACATTTCCAAAACAGTTCTTAAAAGTAAACTTTGAAATTGAAGGGCCATTATATTTGAAAAGGTTGTAGGCAATGAAAACTTAAAGACCGTTTCCAGAATAAAGCCATTTGATAACATCTGAGTAGATTGATCCTTGAGCCAAGTAAAAATGAAAGCTAAGTAGAAGAGGAAGTCACTGGATGGCATTCAAAGAAATATGTAAAGAGACTCTTTAGCTATATAAATGTAGTGTACTTTGACATATAGATTATGTGTAATAAATTATGGAGTGGGTAAAAAGCACAAAGATACACAATGTAAACATGGATGAGTGTTAAACACAAGTGTTCTTGGATGGTCGCAAGTACCTGCTATGGAATTTAAAACATCTTTAGAAAAGGATGTATCCACAGAGTTGGCATGTTTCATAGCTGATCCATTGGTGCTGAGGTCGTCTCTCGATCCCTGTATCCAAAGCATAAAAGAGATTCGTGGGAATCACCATATTTCAACACTGGAAACCCCATATGCCTTCTGCGATACACTTTCAATTAGGTGACATTTGATTTGAGCTTTTATATTCCAGCAAAAGTCTTCCGCCAAAGCAGGCAGCAAGAATGAATATATTCAAAACCATACTCTTAGCCACAATTTGATTTCTTAAGTGATTTTTTATTTTAATGATGTAGTGGAAACTATTTTTTAGGTACAGGCTAAATGGATGGAATGCTTATTTATATACCCATGGATTATATTATAGGTTATATATCATTATTATCATGAGTTTTCTTGTGTATATCACTATTACTAAAAACTAGATTTTAAATACTTATTATGTGCCAGTCTCCATGATAAGTGTTTTCTATTACATAATTGAATCATCACGAGAATCTTGGGATGGAGGTGTTCTATCTCATTTTAAGAAGAAAAAACTGGAGGCTTAAAGAGTTTGGAAAATTGATCTACGGTCACACAGATAGCAACTGATACTGCTGGGGTTTGAACAAGGTCCTCTCCAAAAGAAATTCCAAAGGCATAGCTCCTAACTTCTAGATGGTAACATCTTGCCTAGCTACTGGATCAGCAGTGTGTTAACTGATCGGGGATTTAAACACAGGCAACAGAGTCAACTGGGTTGCTGTCCAGTTACTATGACGGCTCAGGAGGAAGGATGGCAACAGGCCCCTCCTGGGCTGTGACTATAAATCAGGAACTTGGCTGTATTAACACCAGGCAGTCATAAAGCCGATGCAGAAGGGTGAGGGGAGTGTGCACAGAGGATGGGCCCATGAATGCAACGAAGGAACCTGCCAAAACTGGAGAGAATTGGAAGGTGATGCTTAGAGCAGCGGAAAATGTAAACAAAATGCTGAAGAGATGGACTAGGTGGAAGGCTTCAGTGACCAATTTGGAACAAATGACAGTGATAGGAACATCTCAAAATACCTGGTAAAAAGTTCTTTTAATCCTTAGTTTGCTCACAGTTGGGGGAAAATGGTTATCCAGGGCAAAAATATCAAAAAGCCAAATGTCTACTTGATTAAAATAGACATGAAATATTATGCAAACTTACCTGATTAGATGTATTGATGGTAAAAGGATACAGGTCCTTGAGGTAAATCCTTGGCATATTATCCAGAAGCATGCCATAGAGGGGCATGTATAAACTTGCTATCTGGGCCTGCTTTCCCTAAGTGGAAAGGTAGCCAAAAGAAATGATTCACATAAAAATCAATAGACTGGTAAGTTTGATAGGCATTTAAGGTAGTGAGCCATTAAATGGCGTTTAGGGAAGGGAGAAGGGAAGCTCACTTACTGGTTCTCTGTATCGATCATCAAATGAATGCTTAGCCATCAGATTTTTTAGGACAGCTAAAGCTAGGTGCCTAATATCTTGGTCTTCCTGCAGAGCAAAGCCAACTTCTCGGAGCAGAATTCCGATTAAGAAGTGTTTGCGGCAAAATTCATTCGTGACCGAATATTCAGGCATATCTTTGTGAGGAAAGGAAAGAGATCATGCTACTGAAAATCAAACGATCACTTTGTAATCGAGAGAGATTTATCAAACAACTATCAACCCCTCCCACTGCTAGGGGGGATTCAGCAACACAGTCTTGCAAGAGACGAGAAATGTGAGAGGGGGGTGGTCAGTAAGATGGGGTTCTGTGTATACTAATACAGAGAATGCTCAACGTCAAAAGTTGAATTCCATCCAAGTGGCATGTCTACAGCATTATAGGAGTCGAGAGGAGAAAAACTTATTTTCTATCTGGAGGAATCAGGAGGTATTCCTGGAAGGAAGATGTTGAGATGGGCCTTTGAGGATGCTTCATGTCTGGAGTTGTGGAGAGCTGTGGGAGCAAGATGGAGGCAATGGGGAAAGGAGAGGATGTTAGGAGGAGAAAGGATAGGTTTTCCATGGCACAGACCTCTGAAAGCTCAGGTATGTGAGGAGCACAGTTTTGGGGAGACTAGTAAGCACAGCAGCCAAAAGAGGAGTGAGAATTCAGACTTGAGAGAGACATTGGTCCTAGATGATAGAGAAACTTAAGTGCAAATTCCTTAGCTGGCATTTAGGTCCCTCCACCACTTGCGCTTAATTCTATAGGAAATGTTAAGTCACTAACGGCTTTGAGATCGGTGGCCTGATCAGACTTGTGCTTTATTGAATTATTAATATGGTGAAAGGATATAAATGAATTAGACTGTAGTGCAATGTGGGGTAAGGGCTGCAATACAAGAGGCTGTAGCAATGGGGCGGGGGGAGTGAGATGGCGGCTGGGTCTAGGGGGAGGAGGACCCAAGTAGAAGAAGTAACATCCCCAGGACAAGTTGGCTGCAGGATGTGAAGGAGCAAGGAGAGAGGAAAACGAAAGAGGGCTGCAAAATTTTCAGCTTGAATTATGGAGAAAGGAATGTTAAAATTTCCAGCAATAATGCGTTTATTCAGAATTGTCCAATGTGCTTCTTAAACATAACTGTTAATAAATAGGACTAGCGTCCACTTTTAGAAGGCACATTGTGCGCATCACTAGCTGAGCATTTTATCGGTGTTACTGCATGACCCAGTAGGGATAAGGAACCATTAGAATATTCCAGTTCATAACTGACCAGGAGCAAAGTAAACATATTGACTTCTTTAGTCCATGAAGGTACCACTGACGGTGGAAGTACAGGGAATATGGAAGTTTAGGAAACGAAGATCAAACGGCTTAGGTTAAATAAATTTCTCCATGAAATAGTAATAGTGAGGGCCAGAAGTCAAACAAAACTTTTAAATTTGCAACCTATGGCTAGAGAAAAGTTTTGCCCGGACTATTTTAACTTATGGATCTCTTTCAGGTAAAAATAAATTTATATGATTGGAATAATGTCAGTCTTGAGAAAACAGCTCAAACCAAGCTGTGGTTTATTGATAGAAATATATCATATAATGTCAGTTACATTGAACAAGCATGTTATTACACATATCTGGGAATTTTATTTATGATACACTCTAAGGAAATTTCAGGTGCTTTGGGAAATTTAAAAAAATTTTAAGCTTTGGAGAATAAAATATGAAAGAAGTCAAGTCTGGGAAACACAATTATCTGTAAAGAGAAAAGTTCAGTCAACTTTTTGACTATTTTCACTATATGATATTAAATATATGGTTATTTATGAGCATCTGGAACTGGAAATATGTAGTATCTATACTCATCAGTATTATCAGATTATGATGTGGTTATTGATGCTTAGATTCTGTCATATAAAATGTCATCATTTACCTGATGCATGTAACTCTTGAGTTGATTCCGAAGGTGTCAAAGGATCTGAATGGAATATAAATAAACAAAAAGTTCAGATATATCCATACTCAGATATGCACTAGATTCATTAGCTGTGTGCAATTTATACTGAAAAATTAAAATATATTATCCCAAATATAAGTGAGTCTCTTCAACAAAGCTTTGTTTTCCAAGACAAATACCTTAGGTTCTTTCCCTAAAAAAGAATGCCATGAAGAGAATTATTTAAATTCTTAGCCTTCGACTTGAGCACCTATTTTTCTATCAGAAATCTGCATGCTATGGAACATATATTTTTATGTTCACTGTCGATAATATCAGTAAACAAAGAGACTTTCAGGCCTTTTTCTGAGCTACCGACAAGTAGTAAATTGGAATCAAAAGGACCCAATACAGGTTTGACCATCTTGAGTATCTTAATCAGCTTGCCTAACCCAATAATAACTTGATACTAGTTTATAAAACAAAAACAAAACACAACAAAAGGCTAAAAACATTAATAAAGTAATAAGAAAATATTGTATAAATATATAAAATATTGTACAGATATTGTATAAAATATTAATAAAAATATTACCCAAAATTACATTTCTACCCTTTTTTCTATGAAGGCATTCAGATTAGAAAAAGAAAAATTGCTCCATAAATTACGAAAAGAATGGAATAATGTATGTAGCTTATGTTTGAGATGAAAATGACAAAACTTTCATCGGCTTGATAATGTACTTTAATTTTCTTTTCCCTCCAAAATATTAGTGCAAGCTATAACATAGACACAAGGAGGCTCTTGACCATCCCAGTTTCTGCTTTCCATCAATATAGTAACTTACTCACTGCTTAGAAGTCAAGTATTCTCCATTCCTAAATCATTTTAGTATTTTCTTTGATTAGTTTCTGATGTTTCAATCAGTGATGCTCATTTCTACCATGATCATCCTGGTATATATATATATATATATATTTTTTTTTTTACAAAAGTAAAAAATGAAAATAATTTCTGTAGACTATTTATGCGGCAGTAGGTATAGTCAACAAAATGTGCATGCCCATTCTTACTTGCACACCCATTTGTTTCTGAGCCAGAGGGATCAAGTATTTGCGGTGTTGCCCCCCAGCCAGCCTGCCTTCCTCCCTTTCAAGGTAACAATTTTCTTCATAAAACTCATCTTGAGGAATTGCATTTTAACAGAATTACACACATTAATTGATAATTTTAAATGAATTTATACTCACAAAGTATAACTTTTCCTCCCTGTAAATTTATGTGTCTCAGAATGAAAGGAAAGCTATCTTTTGGAGCCAGTATGGTGAATGACAGTATGGGTCTGGGTTAAAATTCTTTGATTTACAATCCCCAGTTTTATAATTCTGTTGGTCTTCTCTTTAATGAAAAAGGAAACATAGACAAAAATTGAGAAATATAGAGCTGTATTCATTACCACAGGCTATAGTTTCTTCTACATTTTAATACGATTACCTTGATCTAATGCCCATGTGACAACTTCAGACAAAACCAAGATGGAGGAAAGAAGAAAAAACCCAAAAAACCCAAACAAACCAAAGGCAAAACAAACAAACAAATAAAAAGTATTCACTTTGTAGGAATTGAAAATTCTGGAAATTATTACCTGGAATGTTTGCTGATCTTATGGGGAGACACAAAGGAATAAAGTGTTCATGCTGACATACTTCTTGAAGAAAATCAAATTTATACTGGCATAAAGTCTGAAAAAGAGACAGATGGAATGACTACTATTTACACACCAAGAAAGCTGATACAAATTCCACACTCGAGGGGTTGGCCTGGTGGTGTAGATTAAGTTTGTGCACTCCACTTCCCCAGCCTGGGGTTCGCCGGTTTGGATCCCAGCGTGGACACGGCATGGCTCATCAAGCCATGCTGTGGCAGGCGGCCCACATATAAAGTAGAGGAAGATGGGCAGAGATATTAGCTCAGGGCCAATCTTCCTCAAAATAAAAAAATCCACACTTGAGTCTCATACCTAAAAAGACGATATAGTTACTTTGGTGTGACCACCAGGTAATTGTTAAGTCTAAAGGATTTTGTCCCCTCTGAAGCAGTAAATGTAGTCAGAGTCCATGTTTTTGGAGATCGGTCAAGGCCTCCTCAGGAGATGATCCCATTGGTATTCTACACTGAGCTTTGATGAGATACAATCTTACTGAATCATATTTTTCGCTTCCTTTAGCTTATATCACAACACACTTATTCTAAGAAAAACAGTGCCTCACACACGTTCAGAGCTCTAAAACCACACTCAGCTCATGGAACTCATCACTACAGTCAATTCCTATGATCCAGCGCTGAGGAAGACAATGGTGCCGATAATCTAAAAGAAAGTAAATCTCTCTCCAGATGCCGTTTGTTCTCAGAGCACATTATTTAATTCCACCTCTTCTCTGCCCTTGCAAACAGGTCTGTCTTTTCAATAATGTTTTGATTAGAACAGTGACAAATAGGATCCAGACATGGTCTAAGGCAACTTAATACATGTGTTACAAACAACCCTGTAAGTAGAAACAATTAGCACGTTCATACTATGCTTTTTCACTCTCATGCGCAGGCTACGTAATCAAGTTTTTTTTGGTGAGGAAGATTCGCCCTGAGCTAACATCTGTGCCAGTCTTCCTCTACTTTATATGTGGGAAGCTGCCACAGTATGGCTGACGAGTGGCATAGGTCCACACCCGGGATCCAAATCCGTGAACCCTGGGCCACCAAAGCGGAACGTGTCAAACTTAACCACCATGCTACGGGGCTGGTCCCATGATCAATTTTTTTTAATTAAACTTTTTTTTTTTGGAGGAAGATTAGCTCTGAGCTAACATCTGCCACCAATCCTCCTCTTTTCGCTGAGGAAGACTGGCCCTGAGCTAACACCCGCACCCATCTTCCTCTACTTTATATGTGGGACGCCCCCCACAGCATGGCTTAACAAGCAGTGCATAGGTCTGCACCTGGGATCTGAACTGGCAAATGGGCTGTTGAAACAGAATGTGTGAACTTAACTGCTGCACCACCGGGTTGGCCCCCATGATCAATTTTTAAGAATCAATTAGTTTGTGTTCATTATATTTATTAATATCGGCTAACAAAACAAGCTATATTCCATTTGCTCACATATTTTAGAATTACATTTTGTGGCAACCTTAGTCAATAATTTAAAAGACTGCCATTTCAAACATGGATAGCATCTGACATAATCCTTCGTACATCAAAGGGAACAGAAGCATAATTAAATTATATATTCATTATTCTTCATTGAGTATGTTCTGTTTGGTCTTTGAAAAAAATACATAATTGGCCCAGCTCGGTGGTGCAGTGGTTAAGTTTGCATGCTCTGCTTCAGTGGCCCAGGGTTCGCCAGTTCGGATCCTGGGCACGGACCTACACTCTGCTCACCAAGCCACACTGTGGCAGTGACCCATATACGAAATAGAGAAAGATGGGTACAGATGTTAGCTCAGGGCCATTCTTCCTCAAGCAAAGAGGAAGACTGGAAACAGATGTTAGCTCAAGGCCAATATTCCTCACCAAAAATATATATAATAATTTAGGTCTACTGGAATTAAATCTAAAAAGATATTCTGCAAATTTCATGCATAATTGGAGCACTAACAAAGAATATTCTTTCAAAAAATATTTACAGAGAGAATTGGCTTCTCAGAACCAAATGACATATAATCATGTAACTCCCTTAGTCAAAAGTGAAGTCTCCACTGCTAAAAATATAATGTCAGATTCCTAAGCATGACATGAAAAGCAATAAGAAGATCATTATGTATTTTTGGCCACTTTGCATTCATTATTGTTTCCCAATATCTAGATAATTTCCCTCTGAGGACTTACCTTCTTCCCAATGCATAATGGGGAATTATTAATTCAGGTGACCTGTCTTCCCTCCATAGGAGGCAGGCATGTGACCCAAAGCAGGGTGGTCACACACTTCCTCTCTGGAATGTAAATCTTAAGCAGAGTGTTAAGAGTGTTGGAGAAGATGGTTCCAATCAATTTATCTTAGCAGCAGCAGACCTTGGCCACACGGTTCCTCCTTTGTGGTTATTCTTGTGCCCTGGAAATGCCTTGGCCCAGCTCTTTTCCGAGCTTAGCTCTCCAGCTCTCTACTCCCAATATCCTTCAATAAATTCCTTTTTGCTCAGATTGGAGTAAGTTTCTGTTGCTCGCAACCCAAGGAAGCTTAACTGATACAACTGTCATGATCTGGCCCATTTCCAGTCTTACATCCCTCCAGCAGTTGCCATACTATAGTTCAGTGGTTCTCAAACTTGAGAGTGTGTAAGAATCACCTGAACGTGACAGACTGCTGGGCCCCACCTGTGGCAGTTCAGTTCTGAGATCGCTGGTCTAGGGACCACATTTTGAGGAGCACTGCTCTCTAGATAGCACTGTTCCCTGCCTATCTCCTGGCCCATACACCCTATTTAGGTCGGGTGATCAACTGTCCTATCTTGCCAAGACTGAAGGCTTCCGGGGAAGTAGGACTTTCATTGGTAAAAGGAAGACAGTCCTGAGCCAACCTGACTACAAGAACTACAGATGAAAAGAATCACTCCTCTCCCCACCCACAAGAAATTGAAGTGAAATGTAAACACTTTCATTCCACACTCTTTTGTCCTCCATTAAAGAAGGCCTTTGGAGACTTACTCAGCAGACGAATCGCTTTAAAAGGCTGCCTCTTATTGATATTGAAATTATTTTTGATACAGAGAACGGATAGGTTAATGTTTTACGCAGATACACACAGAGACCAGTTTATTTATTTATAATGCGGTAGTTCAGACAGCAAGCAGTCTTGCATTTGGTTCTTACCTTGAGATCACCAGAGGAGCACATGCTGATGTAATTGTTAACCATCTTAAACACAAAGCCACGGTCCATAAACGTAAAGCAGCGCTAAAAAGGATAAAATTCTAAATTCAGACATTCTTACTTTACGGATCACTAAAGATTTTAGAAAAGATGATTTAATATATGGAAGTAAAATAACATTTAACTAAATGTGTTGTATAACAAATGCTTTACAAATCTCTACAATATGTTTAAGCATTCATCCACATATGGCAATTAACTAAAATATGTACTAGATAGAGTACACACACCCGAAAGTTACAAACTCATATTTATCAATTTCATGAAACATGCCTAGGAGCTTTGCAATGAAATATGCCCTTCCCTTTTTATAGGGAAAGTTTTAACTTTTACTTGTCTATTTTTTTAACCAGTTAGTTACACTGTCTGGTTGTTTTTTAGTAAGCCGGTTCCGCAATTCCTTGGGTGAAGCTCTTTGGCTGTAAAACACTGGGTAGGAACGAGGGTGGCAGAGATGGGCCAGCAGAGCCTTTTTAGATCTCACTGGCCTCCTTCAACAGAATAGCTCTTCTTTTCGGCCAAGGCAGCTTCAATTCGAGGAGTGAAGGTAAGAGATGCTGCTCACTCTAATTCTGTTGTCAAACTCTCTTAACTGTAATAAGAGACTTAAACAGTAGGTGGGTTTGGAGGAGACAGGCAAGCATTCCAAGTTGGCACAATAAAGCTACAGGGGCCAGTGACGGCACTGGAAAGCTATGAAGCAGGAGGCAGGGACCGCATTTCCTGATGCAGTATCTTGGGCGGCACTATAGCAGATTGTCACGTGGGGGTCATCACTGTGTGTGTGTTTCATTCTATCTATCCACACGTGTGTGAGCATGCATACCACCCGGGGAAATTTCTCAGCCACTGTACCACTCAGTATGGAAGGGTTTTTTTTCTTGTCCAAAGAGTCTAGGATGGTCCATGGCAATGGTTTTGTATTTCTTGCATCTCTCCTCAATTTTACAAACAAATCTCTTTTCTCAGAAAAGACTGGACATAAAATCTTGTTATAGGCAGTATGCTGAGTGGAAAGTCTCCCACTGAAAAATACCTGTGCGTAAACAAGGGCTATTTTCTCTAATAACGTTCTTCTAGTTGTTAATTTATATGGTTGTTTTGTTTTTCATTTCCATTTTTCTTTGTCTTCTTCTGAGTGTTTTTTATGTACCTATTCATTACTGTGTTAGTATATTGCCTCATTTATATTTTCATTTTTAATATGAATTTAACTCTTTCAATAACTCTTCATTCAGTTAAAAGTAAATGGTTCCCGTGTCCTCCCATCTCCCAATAGGACAGTGGAGAGAGGGGACACCAGAGTGTAGTCATAGGCTCAGAAGATGTAGACGCACAAGAGGAAGACGGGAGGAAAAGAGGGGCTTCGTGTCTTCTGCACTAAGCAGGCTCCCAGCAGGTGTGTCAAATCCTTTTAGGCTCTCCCTTTGCAGGAGGAGGTCCCAACCTGGTCACCCTTGCAACATCCCCACCATGGACCTCTCTCCCCAGAAGACCTCTGCTCTCTCTTTCCTGCTGGGAAATGGCATGGGTCTCACCTTGCAGAGAGAGGAAGACCACCCAAGACAACTGTGGGCTCTAGAAACTTCTCAAGAAAGAGCAGGAGAGAAAGAGCCCTGGGGATGTCTTTGGTGAAGACAAGGGCCCTTTGACTTGATGGAGGAGGGGTTGGTGAGTCCTGTCATTGAACCAGAGTTGTGGCAATTGTCACCTCCCAGGAGCTACTGTGGGTACCCTGCAGAGCAGACCTGTGAGCTTTTGAAGGAGGCCAATCTCCAGCACCTGTGAATGAGGAAGGTAGGAAGAAGGCTGCCCGTCCTGGAGATCTAGGAAAACTCACTTCAGGTTGCTTGAGATTGAAGAAAGACTCTATGTGGCAAGCTTGTCATTTCTCTTTTTAAGGGGCAGTGCCCCATAAGCATTGTGCCAAATGGCTACATTCAATTTTACATTAAAAAAAATCACTTTCTCTCCATTTCCCTTTTTCTTTCCTAGTTCAAATGATTCGTCCAATAAACTTTACAAAAAATTTAAAAAATCTTTCAGTATCAAATAAATGCCATTAAAACTATAAATTGTAAAACAATGCTTACATGATGGACTTTTATAATGTACAATATATTAAAAGAATGTTTCCATTTATAAGCTTCACACATAAGTATTGCTTTCAATCTGCAGTCCATGTGAACTACATATGTTATAGACTATACTTATCCATTGGCAGTCTGTGCTTTTTACCACATATTTCACAAGACCACTGCTACCACCATTAGCTTTCTACTTTGTCTCATCCTTTTTCATCTTGGACATTATTTTATTTGCCCCCATGTTAGACATTAGTTTATGTGCCACCAGAAGCAACTTTAACATTAATGAGCTCCATGCAAAGCATACATTTATTACAAGTACAGAGCATTTAAGCCAAGAAGGGTAGATAATGGGTCTTTTCCATTATTTTGCAGTTTAGGGAGAAATATCACAGATGTTTCTTAAACACAATTTGCTTGCATCATTTTTTCCGAATTCCCTCTTCTCTCAATCACTTCAGATAAACTACTAGCATAGTAATAGACTTAATTCCCACGGGTCTAAAACGTGGTTGAAAACTAAAGTGATTTTTTTCTCCTTTACTCTCTTCCTCCTTAATCCTGACCATCCCTTTCTCTTTCTGAAAGCAAGGAAAAAGCAAAATTAAGAGGTGAAGTGTCTGAAGAAAAAAAATAAATTCAAGATGAAAACAAATGCAGTGCATAATTTGAAATAGTGTTTAACACATTAAAAAAGAAATTAGATTGGATTAAAACTCACCATAGACAACTTGGCCTAATTTTACATCCAACTCCACAGCCTCCTAACTTTCTATATCAGTATTTATTTATAAATTCTCATTCCTATCCAGGATGTTCTGGTGTCTACCATAAAGAAACAAGAAAAGTGGCTTCATCAAGGTTACAATAGTCAAGAGTTGGGCAAAAGAAGAAAGAAAAACATCTTTCTAGTTGAATGTATCATCTGTTAAATGATAGACCATCATTCTATGTTAGCTTTTTTGACTAAGCCTTTTTTCTTCTCCATTCAATATGAATGCCTGTAATGCAAAGAAATATAACTAATTTTATATATAGTTTAGTTTAGTAAGTTTAGTAATTGGTTGCTCAACACTTTGATAATTTTCCTTTTATGTGATCAGTGCATAATGTCTTCATCATGTAAAAAAGAACCTGAAGGTAATTTAAAAAAAAAAATGCTAAATTCCCAAAAGTTTTCCCAAAGTAGTTATTTGGCATCCTTGTTGGAGCTATAGACCATCCAGAACATCACTTCAAGGGCAGAAATACCCGAGAGAATAATATTGCCACAGGGTGGCTTCTCCTTTAAAAAATCTCACTCTTCTCTTAAAAAATATTTAGAGGTACGATGAATTGACAGCACTCAAATGGATACTTATCTTACCTTGGTTTTTGTTCTATATGAGTCTTTGGGAAAAATACTAAAAGTATTTCAGGCAGGAAAGATGTATAGAAGAAAGCATTCATCTAATTGTGCTAGTTTTGACTCTTCATCATAAATGGAGATGGAATTGATTAACGAGGAGGGTATCTCACATCCACTCTCATGCGGGCTTGAATAAAATGGTGATCTTGTATAACTGTACCTTGAGAAATCTGGCAACGCTGTGGTTTGCCCTTCTTGTTTCTTCAGGTGCATCTTTGTATTTCCAAATCATGTGGTCGCAAAGGACCATTACAAGATTGTCCAACTCATTTTGGTAAGATTCAGGAAATCTTTGAGCCCGAGAGAGCTAAGGAAAGAATGGGTCATTTTTTATAATGTGGCATATGAAACATTAAGCCTGGAATAAATAAACAGAAAGACTTACTTCATTTTGTATATGATCAAATGAAAAGAATCCTTTTGAAAACTTGAAAGCAATTAACAAAATAGAAGCCCTTTTAATTTCAAGGTCATGATTTCCATCATTTTCATTTAATATTTCCTTCTATTTTGGCCAATAAACTTTTCACTTTTTCATTAAAAAGTAGATGATAACATATAGTAATTGCAAACTATTTGAACAATTTACAAATGTAACATTTTCTATGACCTCTCACATCTTAATTCTTCTCTATTCCCTCTCAGGCAATAACTGCTATCAATGGTTTAATGAATATTATTCTAGATTTTCTTTGACACATAGTTCTCTATTTAATTTAAAAGTCAATTATTTTGAGTTTTTAAACTAGGAATTCCCTAATAAACAACTATAAGCAATCAATGAATGAATAATTGAATGAGTAAAGATAGTGGTTTGAAACGTCCTCTAATAATTAGTGAGTTCCAGCTAGTCTTCTTTTGAAAATTTCTTTCAGTCTTATTGAAGTATAATTGACATAAAATTGTAAGATATTTAAAGTGAACCTCATGGTGTTTTGATACACATATACATTGTGAAAGGATCCACCCATCTAGTTAATTACCACATCCTTCACCTCACATATTTATCTTTTTTTTTTTTTTTTGGTGACAACGTTTAAGTTTTCCTCTCTTAGTAAACTTCAATTATAAAATACAGTGTTATCAACTGTAATCACCACGTATAATATTAGCTCCTGAGACCTTATTCATCTTAGAGCTGCAAGTTTGTCCCAGCTAGTCTTAACTCCACGGTCACAGCACACGACACGGCCAGTGGGAGCTCACAGTCAAGATACTTTTTCTACAAAATGCAAAATGGCTTGGCTATGAGATTACATAACATACACGCAATAAAACTCCACAGGTTCCTAAAGACAAACCCTTAGGGCCAGGAATTCACTCCTCCTGCCTGAACTCCAGCACACAGGGGGAACGTTTCAGGCAGCTGAGCTTTCCCATCTCAGTCTCTGGTTTGTGAATTTACAGTCCCTTGCATGAGATAGATAAGATTCATTCATCTTTACAAGCTTTACAAAACTAGACTCACATTTTCACTATAGATAGAAACACAAAATTTAGAGTTAGACTGAATCATGTATTTCTAAAATTCTGGGCACCCATCCTTCCAATGCTGCAAGAATTAAAACCATGGAGGATGAAGTTACAGAAATTGCATAGAACCAACAGTGACTTAACCGTGGGATGCTGGAGCTGGGTTGGTCTGGCTTTTCTTTAAGCCAATTGACCAGGACACCACTGTATAGGCATTCTGAGGATCTCATGGTTACCCTCCGTATATTGTTAAAGCTTCTTGTTGAAATCAAATTAAATTAACAACAAATAAACTCAACCAATTTAATCACACACATCTTTTGTTATTCTGCTCCATCTACCTTGGGCAATAAAAGTAAACAATTTGCCCACATGAAAGCAACAATCACTTTTTTAGTAACCAAAGCACATTTATAGTTTTCCTCTTTTCATTTTGTTAGTCCTCTCAGATCAACATCAACATTTTCTTCACATGGACATGCATTCATCTCTTGGGCTTTGATATTCCCTCTGTTCTTTCTTCATTTTGCCTTCCTCTTAGACTCACCCTGTGGCCTACTCCCACTCTTAACTCCCACTCTTAAGTGAGGAATGGTAAGTACATGAGTAATGTTTTTAATCGTTCTCCGGAAGTACATCCCAAAGTCTCGAGGTGGGAAAATTCTTGCACTGGGGATTGTGGATTTTCTGTCTCAGGAAAGGGGAGGAAGGGGAGTGACATGACAGCAGGATCTGATCTCAAGCTGCAGAGCTGGAACGTGCTGGGTAACTTGAGCTTTGGTGTGGCAAAGGTCACAAGGAACAGGCCTAGAATGCATGGGCTGAATTTCAGGCATTTGGGAGTTTTGTTAGGAATACGGGGTTGCTGGGAAACGAAAAGTGTAGCCAGGTCAATGAACCTTTTGCTACTAGAGATCAGTGTTGAGAAGACATCTAGCAGTTCCTGGTAAATAGGAACTCACCTTGATTAAGAGAGCAGGGGTCATATGGAGGTGCTGCGTCTCAGAGGACTAAACCAGCTATCTTTCCTGACATCCTCGAATCTCCCACACTTGCTCCTCATAAGGGAAATTTCTTTAAAGGTGGAGAAAACCATTCACTTTGCAATTAAAAAGAAAATGCAAATAAATTCACATTTATTGTGAATGCTTTTGAGTCAAATGACGCTATCAGGTCTTTTCCTACTGTGATAAACAGAGATGGTTTAGAAAATTGGAAGGTCATGGGCCCCTGGAAGAAAACTGGAGTGTGGGGGTTGCCCCTGAAGAGGGTAATAAAAATGGAACTTGAATCAGTGAAGATAAACCATGAGACACAAAGATGTTGTCCATGATGAGTTCCTTGATTCTTAGGCTGTTCATTGGGGTGTTCTGTGAGCTACGTATTTGAGCAAATCCATACTGATGAGAACTAAAGGATTTTAGTCTAACCCATTCTTTTTTTCAGATAGGAAAACAGGCTCTGAGCCGTTAAGTGTCTTTTTTATCATCTAACATGTTAGTGGCAGAGCAAGAATTATAGTGGTGAGGTTTCCTGACTCCAACACAGCTTAACAACAGAGAGATAGGAGTCATCCCTATCTTCATGTTAGATTTTCTCTTCCTCCTAGACAGGAGGCTCTTATCTCTGGAAGTAGAAGAGCAGACACAGCTGAAAAGTAAACATAGAATTTTAAAATTAAGAGTTTTGGAATTCCAGAGATAATCAAATGTCCAGCCAAGGCAGGTCTGCTATTCTTATGTCAAGGCCATGGTAGGAAAGACCTTGGGTCTGGAAGCATGGATGGGGACATGTGGATGGATGACCTGAGGATGGTGGCTCTGCACACTGAACCCTCAGTGTAGTAAAAGTGTCCCATCCTCTCCCTGCAAGGCAATAGGCAAAGCCTCCAGGAGCTGTCTTTCCTCCTCTTCTGGAGCTCAGGCCATTAACTGGGGTAAAGCCCAGCTTAATCTAGCTGTGACCTTGCTGGCTCTAATAAAGTAACAAAGAGAGTATAGCCTAAGGAGCTGTAAGAATTAGCTGGCATGTACCAACAGGAGCCACGGTGGAAGTACCACTGAGACTGGACATTGAGTGTTTGATCAAGGTGGCCAGAATCTAAGAGTGGATAAATTAAAATTCCTTGACATGGGGGTGCTTATCAGAACACGGTCTTAAACAAGACTTCAGGGAATGGATCACTCACTGTTAGGGTGGCTCTTAGAATCTTGGAGATGGCTCATTGTAAGCAGAGTGGAGATGCCTGAGTTGCCCTGATAGATGATAGAAGAGGAATAAAGACGCAGAGGGAAGTGGACACGTAGGAATGGATGTATGGGGAGCGGAACACCCACCAGAGGATCATGTTCCACAGGAAGACCTGGGAGACACACCATCCACCAAGGCCATCAAGAAGGTACAGCGACCCACATCCCAAGACGTTCAGTGGTGTCCCCTCTCTGCAGCGGGGAGAGGTAGTTGCAGTGTTGGCTCACTACCAGCTATAGGGATGATGGTCACCAAAATAACAGAGGCCATGTGATTGTACTTAATCTCTAGGAGCCAGGGGGCTGCAATTCTCATAACAAATGTCAAGCCTGGAGGGAAGCCAAGGGGGCTTGACTCTCAGAAAGTTGTGGAATCGATGATACGTGGAATCCCAACAGACAAGATAGACATCCTCAACAATGGCAATGCTTAACATCCACCAAGAAGGTAAGAATGGGCAATTAGAAGATGGGGATGTTCACTCCAATAAACAGTCATGATTCCTTTCTCTGTTCCTGGACCTGAGTCAATTTTCAGATCTGGTACCCATTGACTGAAGAGGAGGCAGGGTCCCTAAAGAAAGCTCCCTGCAATACTTTACACAGGTGACTGTACACAAGGGAGAGGGGAATGCTCATATATTTCAAGCACTATTGGGTGCAAGATCCGAGTTGATATTGATATCTGGAGACCAAAAGCATCACCATGTCCACCCTGTTAGAGTGGGAACTTACAGTAATTAAAAAAGGAGTCTTGACTAAAGTTCTGTTAACAGTGGGTCCACAGACCCACCCAATAGTCATTTACCTGTCCAAATGTATAATTTTTATTGACATAATCAGCATTTGGTGTAGCCCCATGCTAGGACCTGTCCTAGTGGGGAAGGCCAAGTGGAAGCCTCTGACATGGCCCCTCCTCCACCAAGAGTGTAAATGAAGACAATATTAGTAAGCACCACCATCCCCACCCCATGTAATATTGTTCTGATTGATTCTCTTGGTGGGGGAGGGACGTGTCAGAGTGTTCCTCTTGGTCTTATCCACGTGGGAAAAGAGAGAAATACGTGTGGAATTTAGGTGATCCACTTGGGTGCTTCTTGGTCCTCCTTACCCAATTGTAACTATGAATGGTCTGAGTAGAGTATGATTACCAGCGGCTGAGACCACTATGGATCACTCCAGAATGAGAGTTTGGGTCACCCAAAGGTAAGTCACTAAGACCTTCAGAGGTATTGGCTGAGGGTGAGAAAAATCTAGAATGGATACTAGAGGAGGGAGATGATGAGTACCATCTGGGGCCCCGAGGCCAACAGTAGTAACAGGGTCTATAGTCAGTCCCACTAGCCTCCCTCTTATAAGTTTCTTTTCAGGAAGAGAGGCTCACGGGAACTGTGGAGGACAGATTCACGAACACGTGCAATAAGTGGTGCAAACTGTGGACCGTGGCAACCATGATGTGCACAGCTCAGACGATCCTTCAAGACAAAACATACTGAGAGGAATGTGAATAGGAACCACTTAAGCATCCGTGCCGAGGCCACACTCTCCCCGGGATGCTCCAAGTCAATAACTGAGCTTGTAGAGGTACCAGAACCAGACCATCTGCCCAATGCAGGAATCTTCTAATGAACCTTCTTTGCTCTCAGACTGCCCATTGGCCTAGCTAGAACTTTCTCACTGCAAGGCTCTTTCTGGCCAATCCTCCTTCCTTCCCCATCTTCTTTCACAAGTGTCGGAACTTTCTTAGTCCTTTTGCTTGTCCCTCCTTATCCTTCCTAGCCATTTTGCCCTTCCTGTTTTGCCCTGGTGTCTGCTTCTGAGGACTCGTACTGACATACACAATCATTTCTCCCATTTAAAAGGCAATTAACATAAATTGCTAAAGTTTACAAAGCAAATACAAATGCAACTGATGAGAGTATACTCAGCATAATTGTTGGATAACATTATATTACCTATGATCTTACCTGAATTTTATTTGTGTCAACCAAGTGCTGTGCCATTGATTTTAGGATAATTGCAAAGAAGAACCAGGAATGCTGTTATGAAAAGAAAAGACATTAAGAAATTTATTATCCTATGGTAAAATAATGATAATTCTGTTCTTTACAACTCGTAATATTATAAAATCTTTTTATTAAAACGTATTCTTTGAAATTAAATGCATCAGAGCAACAATATATTCTCCATTATGTTATGATGATCTTTATCAAAGTTCTAATGGTAGAAACGAGTGTCAGACATAAGTGTGAGACATCTCAGTTCCTCAGTCATCTCAAAGAATATTTAAACTAAAACAAGATACCAGTTTACCCAGTGTAGTTGATTAGACAGTAACCTTAGGAAATATTGATTCTATTTGTTTCACTTAAACAAAATTAAACAAAACTTTTTATGTGAAAATATATCATTAGCAGGCCCATCCCTGACATTTCCAGGGCGAGAAGCCAGAGTAAAAATGAAAGGCCACATGTCTGAGTATCTAAAACTTGGAAGTCAAGCTGACAAAGTGCTAAAGAAAGTATGTTTGATCCTCCCACCTTGACAAGCATAACTTCAGGATAACTTGGAATGCTGGACCAGAATGTGGGGGCATGGGGAGAGCAGGTGCCTGGCCTACCTGCTCTTCCCATCCCAGGTTCTGTCCTACACCTTGAGGGGCCCACTGCACACGTGTGACTGTCCAGCTGGCACATCCACTTGCTGTCCACAAACCAGTCCCTCCCTCTCACTGCAAACTGCTCCCCGCTTCGGTCTAAAGTTGCACCCAGGCATCAAGATTAGCTTTCTGGAGGATGGATCTGGGCAGGAGGTCTAAGCAGATCCAGGAATAAGCTTATAGGTCCTTGAGGCAGGGGCTCCCAGGTATCCTTACAGGTTCAGAAGGGGAGCTAGGGACTCCCAGTGGGCATCTCTCTTGGCTACTCTCATTCCTTTTCCTAGGGGGATGGGCACAGTTGGAGGAGACCAAAGTGCATCCCAGGATGAAGGCACCTCTTTCTTGGCTCTAAGGGTGATGCTTACCCCAGACACAAAAAGTGTATATCGCATATGTACAGTTTAAAGAATGCACCTCCCCGGTCCTCTCCCCTTCCATCCCCTCCCCCACAGACAAGAGTGGTGAACTCTGTGCTAATCATCCCCTTGCTCTGCTTCTTAATTTTGCCACCACTATTATACATTGAAGCAATATTTAGTTTTGTTTGCCGCTGAACTTCGTATAAGTGGAATCATCCTGTATGTGTTCTCCTGTGATTGCCTTTTTCATTCAACAAATTCTGTTTTGAGGTTCATTCATGTTGAGTCATGTACCTGGAGGTCCTGTATTGTCACTGCATCACATATGTAATCACAATTTATTCATCTGCTCTACTGTCGATGGGCATTTGAATTATATCCAATTTTAGGCTGACACAAAGCATGCTGCTAAACACTTCTGAGTCCTAACTCTAGAGGAGTGATTAAGATGAGGAGGGGAGGAGGTTTAAGTTTTAAAGAGGCAGCTCTAACTTAATGAAGGGGTCACTTTTTAGTAAAAAAAAAACGTAAATGGCTACTTGGAAATGTAGATACTGGAAATGAAATTCATGTTGTTGGAAATATTTAATTAACACAAGGCACCCTGTTAAAATCTCCTTTTCCCCATCTTGTCCAAAATGATATTTTTAACTATCATGCCAAATGTTCCAACATTTGTCTCTTAATTCAACAGACACCTGCCACTCTTCCTCCCTCAGCACTCCAGCCTGTTTTTGCTGTTTACCTTGAGTCTGCCGAAACGAATCAAATTGAGTCTGTTGTCCCTGTTCTTGTCTGATAACAGAAGGCCCCACTCCTCTCCTGCCCTCTAATCTTGGTAGGCACCCACAATCCCTTTTGTTTCCATACACCCACTGCTTCCATCTCCTGAAACCCACCCACTGGAACTCATGGGCCATGATCAGCAAAATCTCCTGAAGACACAATTTCTCCTCCAGACAGTCCCTTCACCTTGTCTTTTAACTGAACGTTGACTGTCCCCAGAGGACCCTGCTCCTCCAGCATGCAGCTGTCCCCAGCGATCCCTGTTTCCATCCTCACCCTACTACAGTCTATTCTCTGCATAGCCATCAGAAGGATGCTTTTAAACCAAGGTCAGCTCACGTCACTCCTCTGCTCAAAATCCTGTAATGGCCCCCAATTTCCCTCTGAGAGGAAATCAAAGACCTGGCAAGGGCCCACAAGACCTCATGCTACCTGCCAAAACTCCCGTTGCTTCTCTGACTTCATCTTGCCTCCTCTCTTCTTTGCTTACTTGGCCTCACCCACATTGGCCTCCCTGCTGTCCTTCAGGTACATCGGGCATGCTGTATCTATGGTAGGGGTCTTCCCCTCTACTTTTAATGTCCTACTCTCAACATCCACATGGCCAGCTCTCTCCCCTCCTTCACATTTTTTGCACAAGTATTACCTTCTTCATGAGCTCTATCCTGACCATTCTATTTAAAACTGCAAACCTCACCCCACACCCTCAGTGGCCCCAATTCCCCTTGGTTGCCTGACATTTTCTTTTCCCATACTACTTCTCATCTTCTAACACACAATTTAATTTCTTTGTTTTTATATCTGTAGTTTATTGTTTTTATCCTCTGGTAGAATGTTAGCTCCCCAAGAGCAGAGATCTCTATTTTATTCTCTGACACATGCCAAGTGCCTAGGATGGTGCCTGTCACATGGGAGGCCCTCAGAACATATTTGTTGGATAAACTGAATAAATATACTCATAAGGCTAATTTAAACAAACAAATTTCTTGGCTTAGGATGATCTGATTTGAGTGAACTCACGTTGATGCTTATTGATTCCACCCTCTCATTCTAGCTACTTATGAATCAATCATCCATCTGTGAAGTCATGACAGATAATTAATTTAGTTGGGGACTAAATTCGCTATTCTAGAATAAGTTGTATCTCTCTCTTCTTTATGTTCCTACAAATGTATGTGTTTCAACTTTTGGGGGTCAAAGAGTGGCTGTTTCTCTGCTTCCTCTCCATTGTTATCATATTGATTCATACATCATTAATCCTCTTATTTGTATTTTTCCTCTTACTGAGCCTAAAAACCCAATGAACCTTATTTTTGGTACACTTAGCATCTTTGAATGTTTTAGGTCATTCTTAATAGTCATTCATTTTGCCTTTAGGTCAAAGGACTTAACTAGGGTTCTTTCTGCTTTTTAAGGTGATCTGTTCCCTTGACATAGATCTTTTTTGCTTAATATTTTTATATGCTACAGTTTCAATATGAAGCTTAGGCTAGAAACTACAAGAGAAATGGTCTATATAAATCAATGAATCCTATCTATTTCCGGGTTGAGAGCAAGCCATCCCTCATACTAACAATTAAAGGACTGTCTTTAAATTCTTTACCTTGAGGACATGCTTTACTGTCGTTGAGTCATTTGATTTCAAAAGACCAGTCACATTTTTAGCCAGTTCCTCATGTATAGTTCTCTCCTTGCACGCCCTCGTCTTGAAAACGAACTGAAGAAAATCCAAAGAGTGAAAAAAGTTAAATACTTTAAAAAAACAAAGCTTCAATAATTATGTTCCATGAGTAACTCATATTTCAAAATTAGCTGCTCATGCCAGATTTTGTCATGAAATAAACAAAGGCCCAACGATAAGTATAATACACACCTCTTCCTATTTAGGGCTTTGCACAGGTAGGGCCTTGCTTACCTAAGCTCTCCTTGAAACTCTTTTGGTAGAAATCAAAAGAAAGAGTCAGAGAGCAACTTAGTGGGTTCAGGGAAACATGGGGGGCTTTGACCCACCTACTTAGGACACATTTCCCCTTCTCCTTCCTTCCACTGGTAACAGGTGACCTGGTAGCAATTCTTCATCCTGAAAGGGTAGAGCACCCACTCAAATAGCCAAGTGGGGAAGCAGGTGCCTTCCAGAGGCTAGTAGGTGAGCTCCCCACACGCCCAGGGTCTACCACCTCATGCTTAGACACAGCTATCAAAGGGTTCATGAACATCCGCTGTCAGTAAGATCACAAATGCTGCCCACTTTTTTTTCCTCAAAAGGTTGGTTTTGGCATGCACCACTGAGTGCATGTAATGATTTTAGTTTTCAGTGTTTCTTCATATATTTTAAGGATATCAGTTTCAACTAATGTGCATACATTTCAAATATAAAATGCTTATTACTGAATTATGATATTTTACTTATGAGTTGGGTTTGCCGCAAGGAAGGTAATTTCTTCATAGTAGTCACAATTCACACTTCACTATAAGCAAGAGTGAAGGCAGGGAAGAAACTCAAAGCAGAAGCACATTCACATTTGAATCTATGATCATTTCTTTGAACTTCGTAGCTCATTGACAGCTAAGTTGTCTTGATGGGGCCTGACTTCTCCAAGCTCATTCCAGAGGAGAAAGACAAAGCTAAGAGGTGCGTGAAACTAACTAAAATCAGGAGGAGTACAATCTTTTCCCCTCATGGATTACAACTCATATGAGGGTAGTCATCAACTACCTAACCCCATGCACTGCCATTTAGCCCCAGGGGCATTTCAACTAGCTCCGAAATACTCTTATTTTAAAATTTTGGCTAGAACGTGTCAGTGCCAAGAGTTGCTGTAAACCATGGCATTTAATTAGACTGACTTTAGACATACATCTTTGAAAGAGACATGGTGTATGTACGCATTTTGGGTATTGTAGATGGGGTGAGTTAGCAGCATTTAGCACCACTGAACTTGAAATGGTGTTTAGTTTGCTTCTGAATAAATATCAATTACACTGAATAGCACATCTTTCAAAGACATTGAAGCACGTGTTGGTACCAGCCGATCAGTTTTTATTATATTCCTAGGTGCAGACCTTAATAATTATCTATATGTTAAAAAATAATTTTTTCTACCTATGGTAAAAAAATCAGACTCCTTGGTCAAGGTCAGGCTATAAACCACGTACTGCAACGAGTCCAATCATAGAATCACAGAGTCAGATGTTCATTTGTTCCATCCCATCTCACTTCAGAGAGGAGAAAAATGAGGTTCAGAGAGGTTGATTACTCAAGTTAACTATTCAGACTTGACTAGCACCTAGTTTCTCACTTGCTAGTTTAGTGCTCTTTCCGGAGTAAAATCTCAGTTGGTTATATTCACTAGGCTGTCTTCATTTTAGATACATGAAAATATGTTATAAAACATCTTTAGGAATTGTTATCAACTTGAAATTCCACATAGGTGTATTTCTGGATTTGAATCACTTCAAGGCAAACTAAATAAACAATTTCGGATATTACAAAATCAAATGGTCTCTTCAGGATATTTCAAACATCCTGATTAAAAAGAAAGACCATATTAGGATGCATTTTCAATATACCTCTCTGAGTATCATAGGTAGCATCTGAGAGTTGACTTAAGGTTCTCTTAAGGAACCAGCCTTGACTGTCACAAAAATAGTCACAACGTCAGTGGGTTCTTGAAGAAAGTTTCAATGATTCCATTGGAACAAGGTAAATGTACTTGTGTTGAAATGAAGATGCCTTTGTGTAATATGGATTGGGGAATGTTTTTCTTCTCAGCCCCTTTGGAGATTGAAATGGAAAATGGAGGTAAGTGTTGGGAGAGTGAAAGTTCTGTAGATGTTTCTGTTGAATGTAAATTCATCAATACACTGGAAGAGTACACTATGACTCTGTCTTAAATAGAGAGCAAACTAAAGAGGTATTTCTAGGCGGAACTGGCTTTCTGAAATTGAAATGTAGATCTTATTGGGTAAATTATACCACAGGGACATTATTGTGAAGTCTATTTTTGGCATACAGGCTATGTTAAGGAAGGGTATACATTCATACTTAGGTATTTGGGAAGACAACTAACATTTCAGCATTTATATAGATATAAAACTGTAAGGAAAAAAATTCCACACTGATGGTATCTCAGAGGGCTTCATGCCAGATTGAAATTTCCAGTTATTTCCTTTTACAAGAGCTTTTAAAATTTTTTTACAAGTTTCTAGCACAAAAGACCCAAAACTTTTCTCTAGTTATCTTTCTAGCCAACTAAAATATATCAGTATATGTCTATCCATATATACTAATTAACTATATTCTTTTAATTGAGAAAAGTCTATGCCTCAAAAAGATTTAATCTATGCATAGAAAAAAGTAGAAATTTAGGTCCTCCATGGATTATAAAGTATTACTAAGGTACTCTTATTTATCTCTGGATGCATTCCTTCTTTTCATTCAAGACGACATTTAGGCAGCAACTATAATGTGCAAACATCATCCCAAGTTCACTGGCATTAATTCACAGGCCAACTGGAAATGAGAATATAGACATGTCCAAGTGAACACCTGACGAAGGACGCTGGAGGAAGCAGTGCACACTGATGGAATGGGCTAGTGGTTCATGCCAGAGGATAAAGGACTTAACATACCAGAAGCAGGTACAAATATACAGTAACTGGGAAAATGAAATAATGCCTGAGAAAACAATAAAAAGAGCTAAGAAAACATTACAGAAGAAACATAGAGCATTCAACAAACCAAGAGGAAAAATCTTCCTTAAATTTACACGGGAATTTCATTTATTTGTAACGTTGACTTTACATTAAAGTTTTCTCCTCTATCTCTTTCTTTGCTCTCTCTCCCCATATAATATTCATTTGCGCATGTACATGTTATTTATACATTTAAACATTTAAGCAATACATCTAGCCCATCAATGCAAAGAGACAGATTTCTAAGTAGCTAAGGGGAATGCTTAATATTGCTGTGGGTGGGCACCACCCCGCTAAAGGGAGTAACTTCCCACTTCTTGCAGACAGGAGATGAGACAAGCCACACAGTGCAAGGGGATATGACCAATGTTCAAGTGCTGATTTCATACCTTAATGTACGACTGGACGGAGTGGTCCAGCTGCTCTTCATGGCACTTGGCTACAATGTCGGTCAAAACCCTAGAAACACAGAGCTGTTCAGTGGCCTTTCTGGAGAATGCAGGAAAACACCACTTGGTTTGTCATTGGAGTGTTTGGTAAACTGGGTACTTAATCATTAGCGAATGAATGAATCAATTTCAGACTCCCCCTCATCCCCCTTATTCCCCTGTACCGAGTATTTGATAGTTATATCACCTGTGAGCCATTTCCAACCTTGAAATCTCTAAACACTAAGATATAAGTAGTGTCTTAGGGCTGCAGTATCACATTGCAGATTTTTTGCCAGAGTTGACTGGGCTATTACGATCTGCGTGTTTGCTGACATTGTCTTCTTGGAAAAGTGATCATTTTTAGTACCTGATTAAAACTTAAGAACTTAACCTGTAATTACTTATCCTATTCCATTTTAAAAGGGCTTCCCATCCAACCTAGAGGCGCTATATATGCTTTTGGAAAAAGTAATTAGGCGAAGATGTAGGGTTTTGTGTTTTTTCCCCTTAGCTGGGATAGGGTTTCTCATAGCGGTGGTGGGATGGGTTGAATTTTTCACATTAACAATTCCAGTTGCTTCATGGCTGTAGTGCTTAGGAATATCTCAGAATTTCAACAGATCTATCAGCTGAAATATTTAGGAGGCTTGTCAACACAGACCCATATATTCATGCTGAAAAGAGCATCAGTTGAAGGCAAAGTTGGGGACTTTTAATCTGGGTCCAGAACTGGCTGGTTGTGAAACTCTTAGAAATACTTTAATTTTTCAGAGCCTCAGGGCTCTACTTTCAAAACAAGGCTAAACATTCTCATTCTGAAAGAGGTTAATAATATGCCTGTGAGTTAGGAAGGTACTGGAAATATTTCAATGTCAAGAGAAATGGTTTTCCAGAGTACTGCAACTAGTAGCTAAAAAAAAGAATATCAGGAATATATCATTCAATAATTAATTCAAAGCACTATCTTTAGAAAGAGGAAAGGTGATTGCCAAAGTCACTAGACAGATTAGGATTGTTGAAAGAATGTAATATAGACAAACAAAGTGATAACAGTTAAAGAAAAATTGAATATTAAAAAAGACATCTAGTGGGAATGTGAAATGGTATAGTCGCTCTGGAAAACAATTTGGTATTTTCTTAAAAACTACACATGCAACTATCTATCATATAACCGAGCAATTGCACTGGGCATTTATCTCATAGATATTAAATCTGGAAACAACCCAGATGTCATTCGATAGGAGAATTGTTAAACATGCTGTGGCATGGCATACTACTCAGAAATAAAAAAGAATGAACCATTGATAGATGCAACAACCTGGATGAATCTCCAGAGAATTATGCTGAGTGAAAAAAGCTAATCCCAAAACGTTACATATTTTCATACTGTATGATTCGACAGATATATGGAAAATAAAATTTTAGGGATAAAGGGAGGGCATGGGGATGAGAGGGAAGTAGTTGTGGCAATAAAAGGGCAACAAGAGGGATCCTTGTGGTGGTGGACATGTTCTGTACCCTGATTCTTTCAATGTCAATATCCTGGTAGTGATATTGTCTATAGTTTTGCAAGATGTTGCCATTGGGGGGAACTGGGTAAAGGGAGCATGGGATCTCTTCACATTATTTCTAACGACTGCATGTGAATCTATAATTATTTCAAAATAAAAAGTTTAATTAAAAAACACAAAGGAAAAGTTTAAAAAGAGGCCTAAAACTTTACTTGAATGATAATAACAGATGATTAGAATGTAAGAATTCAAGAGTGAGAAAGACTTAAATTTTAGATATGTGTTCAAATGAAAGGCAAGTGTACACCATCAGCTATAATCAAAAGTTTTATGTAACCACAGATGATCAAGTCTCTTCTCCTAAGGCCACGGTATGGGTACCTGGTTATCGCTGTACTAATTTCATCGTCTTCATTCTGTACTAGAACCTTGAAGAGCTGATTCAAGATTATAGGCAGAAAACTCATGATGGAGTGAATCTTTTCCACACGCAGTAAATTCTGTAGTAAATTGGCAGGAAAAGAAAAGGGCATTGATTAAATTTAAAGAACATTCTGCTGATGTTTTTCAGAACCTGACTATGAATACCGAAGTTCACCTTTATCTGACATTTTCTTCATTGCATTTAGTGTGGCATACAGGCACGAGGGTTATGTTGCAAGGACACTGTATTTAATTAACTAATTTAAAATCAATTGATTCTGATTGTCAATCATCTTTCTTTTGGAAAAACTGATCTTTGCTTGTTTTTTTACTCAACAAACAGAGACTACTTAGAAAAAGTGAAATAATTATTACCTCTTTGTTTGCTACTCAATG
Organism: Equus quagga; assembly: GCF_021613505.1. Taxonomy (NCBI): domain Eukaryota; kingdom Metazoa; phylum Chordata; class Mammalia; order Perissodactyla; family Equidae; genus Equus; species Equus quagga. The sequence goes on along the minus strand of NC_060283.1, from coordinate 45,725,320 downwards.
GAAAATGTAAGGGTCTCTTTTGCCTATTCCCACCCTGGAGATCATGAAAATGATTTGCATGTCATGTTACCTCACAAGAGGGGACAAAACTCGAGGTAGGTGACTGAGACATATCTTTCTCTCTTTTTTGGCACTGTTGGAAAAATGCATTCACGTGCGGATCCTGAAATAGCAAGAAAAAGCGTTTATTTCTGATGACACATAAACTGTGTAACAATCATGGTGATGGGAGGTGAGCATTTCTGTAGGACAGAGGCCTCAGCGTGCAAGTGCTTTATCAAGGAGACAGCGGGACAGTGCTTTCATTCCCTCGAGACATTCCGGCACATTGAAGGCTCCACCTGAAGGACGAAGCTCACCCTCTCCTGTTTCATTCTCCTAGCTCTGTTTTCCTTCTTGGCCACATGACAGTGGCTGGAGAATTACTTCCCTTGGTTCTGTTCCTTTCATTTTTTTAAATTGCCTTCTTTCATCTTCTGCTCCTGCTATTTCTACAGATTTCTACTAATTTTTCTTACATATTCCTTAACACAAGGGAACGTGTACTCTTTTATGCGCATTGAGATATTTTCAGACTTCAAATGCCCGAATTAGTCGAAAATTAGGAAGTCTACACTAACATCATGAAATAAAACTGACTCTTATCCTTTCTTGTGGGCTGAATTGCATCCCCCCAAAATCCATATGTTCAAATCTTAACTCCCAGTATCTCAGATTGTAACTGCATTTAGAGATAAGGTCTTTGAGGAGGTAGTTAAATTAAAATGAGGCAGTTGGGGTGGCCCAAATTCAACATGACTGACGTCCTTATAAAAGAGTGAATTTGGACACCAGAGACACGCACACGCAGAGGAAAGACCACGTGAGGACACGGCAAGAAGGTGGCTATCTAGAAGCCAAGACAGAGGCTTCAGAAGAAACCAACTCTGCCACTAGAACTGTGAGCAAATAAATTTCTGTTGTTTAAGGCGCCCAGTCTGAGGTATTTTGTTACGGCAGCTTGAGCAGACTAATACACTCTTTAGTGCTACTTCCTGACGAGGGTACCTTGGAAATTCTCTAAGTTCTGTACTGAGGGTCGGAGGTGTGTAGTCAGCAAGTGAGATTTCACAGAACTTTAGTGAAGATACACTCTCTGGCATTTGTCGATTCTAGAAGGGCATCTGTGGTTTGCTTTTTCCCTCAGGTCAGTGTCTGTATGTGTGTGTGTGTGTGTGTGTGTGTGCGCGCACAATATTTTTAGATTCACTTCATTTATTCATCTATTCAACAACTATTTATTGAAAGCTGACTATGTGCCAGGCCCTTGGCAGGCACGGAGGACAGAGCAGAGGGCAAGGAAAACCCGCTCCCTTCCTCTGTGGTCCTTCCATGATGCCAGGGAGTCAGGCACCAAACCACAATTTCCACACATACTTATTTGATCATAATTAAACAAGTGCTTCAAAGGAAAGCAAGGTGCCATGTGGGTGTATGATGAGACGACTCAGCATGTCTGTGGGATCAGGGAATAGGGAAGGCTTCTTTGAGGAAGTGACATTTGAGCCAGATCCGAAGGATGGCTAGGAGCTGGCCAGGCCAATGAAGAGAGGAGACAGAGAGGGAGAGAATTTCCTGGCTGAGGAAAGCCTGTGTGTCAGAAGGATCACTGGGTCTTGGGGGAACTAAGGAGAGCACAGCGTAGGAGAGGGTCGTGGGCATTTGAAAACTGAGGTAAATACTGTGATGGAGGAAAGATGAATGGGTCCCCCCAGGGTGACGAGTGTGTGGGCGGTGAAAGTGGATGTAGGTAAAGGTGAGTAGCGGTGGGTCAGAGAGAGGCCTGGGCTGTTTGGAGGAAAACAGTAGGAAGCATGAGAAAGAGAAAGTGGGGACATTCTGAGATATATAAAAGCAGGACTGGGTGGAGAATGACCATTTGGTGGGACTTGACGAGGGCTGATGACATCAGAGAAAAGATGGGTTTAAGGAGTTATGGGTATAGGACTAGGAAAGAGGACTAAATTTGGCTTGAGGCACCAGAGGTTACTGAGAGAAATTTTGATCCAATATATATGTGGTACCTGGATTATCTTGTTTTTCTTCACAACCAAGTATGGGCTAGAGATAGAGCAGCATGAAACTACAATCAAAAAGCAGATCCACACTGAATTTAAGAAAGGAGAAATACATAGTCTATGGAGTTGTAATAATTTGCTTTGTAGTTTATAATTGGTACCATAAAAGTCCTCACTTTATGGTAAAATAATCTGCCTTGCAATGGAAGGGGTGAGTTTGTGGTGATTTGACAATGATAATTCCATTTGTATAGCATTTTGGAGTTCATGAGATATTTTCACAAAGTTTCTCATTTTGACCCTCACTACAACCTTAGGTAGAGAGATTTTATTGTTGTCATTTTCCTGCTGAGGAAATAAGGACTGCTGGGTGAAGTGACTTGTCCAGGGTCACTGAGCCAGAAATTGGCCAAGGTGGCTCTCAAATGAAGTTCTACTGACCTCATGGTCTTGCCACTGAGGGAGCCTTGGGTAGGCATTGGGAATTAGACTTAGGTTTGTTTTTTTTTTTTTTTTTTTTGAGGAAGATTAGCTCTGAGCTAACATCTGCTGCCAATTCTCCCCTTTTTGCTGAGGAAGACTGGTCCTAAGCTAACATCCATGCCCATCTTCCTCTATTTTATATGTGGAACGCCTACCACAGCATGGCTTGCCAAGCAGTGCCGGGATCCGAACCGGGGAACCCCAGCTGCCGAAGAGGAACATGCGCACCTAACCACTGCAGCACTAGGCCAGCCCCCAGACTTAGTTTTGAGGTGAAGGTCCAAAGTCTTTATTTTTAACATCTCACATTTTTAACACTTGGGTGTTGTCATTGGAAGCAAATCATCTTCCAAGGGGAGGGTCATCTTGATAAATACACTTCTGGTATCATGGTCTGCAGTTTTATGGCGCCTGGGCTTTTATGGGTTAGGGTATTCTATCTCTCCTGGAAGAGGCATAAGATTATGGCGCAAATATTGTTCCCTTTCAATCACCTGCTCTTCTGACACCTTGTGAAATGGCGAGTCTCCTCCCGTAAACACGGGAGACACCTTATAAATCTGTGTTGGAGAAGATGCTGCTATTTCCGGATGACACTTACCTGAGTATTCACTGTTGATACAACAAATGTCGATACTTTGAAAAGTGGTTTGCCACCATCAACCCATTTAATGTCACTCCCAGCATGCTGCAAAAAAAGAGTTTGTTACTGTCAGCATGGCAGTTTGAGAGAAAGAAAATAGGTTCTTTAGTTTATATTAATTTGCCATCCTGATCCACTAACCTTATATTACTATAGAGATGGAAAATAAAAGATGTAAATACATGGCAATATTGGTAAATCAGACTAATGTGATATCAGGGGATCATTTTTAAAAGATCATTTTTACTAGCCATGAATTAAACAAAATATTGAAAATATTATAGGTATACTTGATTTGTAACTACAATGATGCATACACCTTAGTGGGTTAATTTAAATAGTAGAAAGAAGATAACCTCATGCTACTTAGCTCATGTATTTTCTTCGCTTAGATTATACCCCTTTCCATACCTTTCCGCTTGCGGAATCCTGGAAGCTTAAATAATTGGGAGGCAGGCTTGTTGCTACTGGGATATTGTACTCCTGAGAAGCTATCTGATCATGCTTCAGCAGAGGAAGCCATGCATATCCAACTGTCCAAAGGAACAGCAAAGAGAAAACTTTTGAGTACAAACCTCCATGACAAGGAGTGAAAATAAAGCTATTTATCACTTATGAATACCAAACTGCACTAAAAAATTTCAATAAAACAGAGCTTTTAAAATACTTTCCAATTCAAGCCAAACAGATGACATGTATAACTATCTCAGATTGCTTCCTGTCAGTACCTGATGTTTCCAGAGCCTCCTTCTTTTTGGCGTTAGCTTTTGCATTTATGTCACAAGTGACATGATAAAAAGAAAACAGAATATGATGCTTCTCATGGAGTTGTGTTGGTAGCTCAATTTTCACCTGCAATGAAAGAGATAATAGCATGACTGAGATTCAAATAATTTGCCCAGGGTCAGGGCAGGACAAAGCATAGGCACCTTGGCCTTTTAAAAAGTCTTTAACTGAAATCTAGGTCCGTATTTAACAGTGTTAGAAGGACTGATTTAACTTGATAAATATCCATCTTGCTAGTAGTTAGTGTTAAGATGTTGATATTTTTACTTCTTTATTGTGGTAGATGATGACCATTTAGAACACCGAGTGTTTTTCATTAGATAATTTATGCTACTATAGTATGGATTCAGACACACACAAACACACACGCACACAGACACAACTGTAGAATGTAAAGAAGGCAGATTGAGGACCCATCATCAAGGGACAATATTGAGTGAAAAATAAGTCCTGGCCTCCTACAGTGTGTGCATGGACCAGTTGCACGAACATCACTTGGGAGCTTATTAGAAATGCAGAATCTTAGACACCAACCCGGACATACGGAATCAGAATCTGCATTTAATAAGATCCCCAGGAGATTCACAGGCACATTGTTGAGAAACATGGCAGTAGCAAATGACGTAACTTAAGCATGGAGCCCATCTCTTTTAAAAAAAACAACAACAAAAAATACGTGGTGTAAATTGCCTAAAAATATATATTGTTGTAACTAAGTAATGAGCCATTTTGTGAAGAGGTCACGCATAGCTCTATAAATAATGCTTCTGAATAAACATAAAACATAAAATTGATATAGGTTCAGAATAGCCTTAATGAGGAGCATACTTCAGTTCCTGGAAAGAAATGTTTTGAAACCCTCCATATTTTATAGTGCTTTTCAGTTTCCAAACCTCTGTCATATATGTTGTCATTTAATTTCCCCAATAACCTTGTGAAGTAGGATGATACAGAAGGAGGAACCAAGGTGAGAGACGTGAGGGGGCTTAGAGTCACTAGGAGGATGGTCTAGCCAGTAATGGGTCTCCTAGAACAAGAACCCACATCTTTAGATCACCACGGCACCCTGGAATCCCAGGTAACTTGCATTCAATTTAATATCAGCAACTAGGGAGTTTCCAGAATAGCCAAAAATCAAGCAAGAAGGTGATAGAGAGCCATACAAATTATCTACCAGCTTATTTATTAGACTCTCTGTGAGTTTATCTAGCTGATTCATTTTTGTATTGTTCTGGAAAGGACTTATTACATTGATTTTCATTGTTGTCCCTGGAACAGCAGCATCAGCATCACCTGGAAATCTGTTAGAAATGCACATTCTCAGGCCCCAGCCCAGACTTATGGAATCTGAGATGTGTTCCCGTAATCTGTGTTTTAACAAGCCTTCCAGGTGACTCTGGTGCATGGTAAAGGTTGAGAGCTCCTGAATTAGATTGGTTTACAAGCTTACATATTCTCTGTATACCAGCACGCTAACCTGATCACAAAAGCCAGTATACAAAATATACAACAATTAACAATGCCATAAAACGAAATTTTCTTTTTTTAGTTAACATAAAGAGCACACGGGAATGCAACAAGTACTCAAGAATTCCAGTTAACTAAATACTAATGCAAACATCCTTCACTTAATAAATATTGCAAATATTCACATTATATTACAACAGTGCCTTGGAAGAATTTATACTCATTTTTGAAATTAATGCAATCATTTTTTTGTAATAATAAAGAGAAAAATAAAACCTTAGTTTCGAACGTGCACTACAGAGTTCATCAGGCTGTTCATTATATACAGTTTGTCCTGTGGAAAAGCTCATGGTTTTTACAAGGATTCTGGGAAGCCCATGAGAGTGAGAAGGATTAAAAGCCAGAGTTAACAGTGAGATTATTCTTTTAAAAAAAGGAAAAATCTTATATGTCTACAGAGAATGCATCTTTCAGGTGGGCTTTGCCAAGGGGTCAACCCACACAGTAAATATTCTATAATGTGGTAATAGCCCTTTCACTTATTTTTTTTAACTTTCTGTCATGAATTTACAGGAAAAAAATTTAAGAGCATTAAGTGGATATGGAGGAAAGAGATAAGGCTAGGTAGGTCTGTGGTTTCACTGGTGATCCTTTAATTGGTTTTAAAATGATTGACGTGCAACAAAATGTGGTAGAGAGAAGAATCATAGCACCCCAAAGACGTCCTCTGTGTCCCAGTCCCCAGAATCTTTGAAAATGTTACCTGACATAGTAAAAGGGATTTTGCAGATGTGATTAAATTAAGGCTCTTGAGATGGGGAGATTACGCTGGCTCATCCAGGGGGCCCCAGGGAATCACAAAGGTCCTTATCAGAGGAAGGCAGGAGAGTCAGGGTCAGAGGGGATGTGAGGAGGGAAGCTGAGGTCAGAGTGATGAAGTTGCTGCAAGGAGGTCACAAGCCAAGGAATGTGGGCCGCCTCTAGGAGCCGGAAAAGGCAAGGCAAGGATAGGGTTCTCTCCTAGGACTTCCAGAAGGAATGCAGGCCTGCGGACACCTTGATGTCAGCCCTGTGAGACCCATTTCAAAATTCTGACCTCCAGAACAGTAAGATAATTAGTGTGCGGTGTTTAGGCTACTAAATTGTGGTAATTTGTTATAACAGCAATAGGAAACTAATACAAAACATGTGATATTCTTAATTCCAGGTATCATATCATCAGGTGGCATTAGTTCAGACCTTCACTCCAAGGTTAGAAATTAAATTTAATCACTGAAACTTGTTTCTCTGAAGCTGTTTATAATACAAGCTAAAATGAGTGTAGTAATTTACCATTGACCCAGTGAGGTTTTTAACATGTTATAGCAGAGTGGTGAAGCTTCAGGCTATGGAGGCACATGGCCTGGTTTGAATTCTGACTGTCGTTTATTAGTTACATGCCCTTGGCAAAGTTACTTGTCTGAGCCTCAGTTTCCTCACCCATCAAATAGGAAGGTGTGATGGTTAACTTTATGTGTCAACTTGACGGGGCCATGGGATGTCCAGATAGCTGATTAAACATGATTTCTGGGTGTGTCTGTGAGGGTGTTTCTGGAAGAGATTAGCATTCGAACTGGTGGACTGAGTAAAGCAGATGGCCCTCCCCAGTGGGGGTGGGTCTCATCCAATTCATTGAGAGCCTGAAAAGAACAAAAACGCAGAGGAAGGTTGAATTCCCTCTCTGCCTGATTGCTTGAGCTGGAACATTGGCCTCCTGCCCTTGGTGCTCCTGGTTCTCAGGACTTCAGACCCGGACTGGAATCTATACCACAGGCTCTCTGTGTCTCAGGCCTTCAAATTATACCACTGGCTTTCCCCAGTCTCCAATTTGCCAAAGGCAGATTGTGGAACTTCTCAGGCTCCATAATGATGCAAGCCAATACCTTATAATAAATCTATATCTGCATCTACGTCCAAATCTCTATCTGCATCTGTCCCTCACCTGTATCTCTATCTATGTCTCTGTGTACACCTGTTCTGTGTCTTCGTCTACATCTCTATCTCTATCTATCATCTGGCCCTTGCCTATATCTTTATCTCTATCTCTACCCCTACCTCTATCTCTATCTCTGTCTCTGTCTCTATCTCTATCCCCTATTGGCTCTGTGTCTCTGGAGAATTCTGGGGATAAACAGAGATGATGTATATATGGACTATGTGCCTGGCCCATAATAAGAGAGCCTTGAGGGCTGGCCAGGGCAGGTCTTGCTCCATGCCATGTTTAGAGATGAGGGGGCCCAAGTTCACTCAAGTTCACGCAGGTTATAAGCAATAGTGTTGACTCATAGTTTATCCACTCCTTTGTTCTTTCTGTTACGACAAGAAATGCTGTTATTGATTGGTAAAAGCTATCTAATGCAATTTTTATTATACTGACCAGTAGAATAAAAGAAAAAATTAGTCTCTCTTGAAAATAACGATACCATAAAAACATCACATTTTGAAAGGGTAATTCTGTGCTGAAATATATGATTGTGCAACATACTCCTGGAGCAATCGTCAATTAATACAGTTTCTAAATCGTGGTTAAGTAAACACCTGCCAAGGCATGTCTTTAGTCTGAGGCGTGCTAGAGAGAATGTTTATCGTCATGCATTATCTGACCCACACACCCATCTTTTTAGGAGCTGCTGGGGGCAGTGGAGGGCTGGCCCTTACCTCATCTGAGAAATCCGGATTCTGGGAATGGTGCAGAACTGCTGTGTAGGCGGCTGAGGTGAAGAGGGGCCCTCCAGGTTTTCCATAAATACACTGTTTAAAAAGTTATCAGTTGAACAATTATGAGTGTCTGAAATGGACCCTGAGCACAAAAAAGGCCACAACTCTCCAGTTACCAATCCTGGGACAAAGACGAATTTTGTGATAACTTGCAAGGCTTAGCTGACATCTAATTAACCTTGGACTTCTTTGACCTACTGCCCTATATTTATTATACAATGGGGCACTGCTGAAGAAAATTTGAAGGCTTTAATTCATCATGTAGATATTACATCAATGCTGAACACCTGAATCAGTTCACTACCAACCTTTTGATTACTAGGAGAGAGCTAATTTGTTCAATTCTGATTTCTGCAGGATGGCCTCCTCAAGGCCCATGGTATCCAGCTCTGGTCTAGAGTTCAAGGCACCCAGTCCTGGTGACTACAAGGCTTGGTTGGACTCCAGCCCCTGACATGCCAGCCCCCAAGCAAGAATGCCGAGCTGGAAGGATAGGCCTGGTTCCAGGCTCCACCATATTGTATTACTATTCTGTCCCAGCCCATAATCAGGCCAGAGGTTGTGATATATGAGACAGCCTAAGGCTCAGGCTCCCTCTTCTGGAGTCTGCTGTATGTCTGTGTGATGCTTTAGAATGCAATGAAACAGAGGATTCACACACCTATGATGGTCCCTCTTCTCTAGAATTTTCCCCATACACACTGCTCCAGCAGGCCTGGGGTTTGCCATCTGGTCATTCCCTTTGTTTGCTGGATAATTCCATTTCACATTATTTTTTCTCTCCTGATGCTAATGTCATTGTGGAGCTTGGAACGTGTGGATACTGAGAGTGGCTCAAGACTATTTTAAAGAACTCTTTCTCCACCACGTGATTCATTCCACCACTTGAACTGATTATCAGTCTTCTGAATAATGCTACAAAACTTCTTGGCACAGAGAACACAATTTGTACCTGACAGAGTGCTCTAAGTGATTCTCTCAGATAATTGTGAGGGTTACTTAGAAATTAGTTTTGTCCTTTACTATCTCATTCCTCTGATTCACTGAAACTGGGAAGATCTGGCTGCAGGCCCACTAAAAATAATTTTCCTGTCTATTTTTATAGGTTACTTTAAGTTATTTGAAGTCCCTAAAATAAAAACAGTATATATCAAATGTGAACTCTGAAAAATGGCATCCCGTTGCAGTTTTATAGGTTAAAACAGCACCATTCATATAAATGCCATAGTTTTATTGATCTTATTAAATCATGTGATCAACAACCAGGAGGGACTTCCCAGAGCCATTTTCCAGCTCTTCAGGCAGTTGGCCACACGTACCATCCATAAATGTGAGCATCCCATGGGCCCTCTGCGTTAGCCATTAGGCCAGAATGCAGCGCCCTCTGCACAGGCCACACGAAGGGCAGCTGGGCGTGGCATTTCAAATCAAGCGTGCTGAATTGAGAGGCGGGCTAATCTTTGAAAAGGGCAAAGCTTTCCAGAGGGGAATCTTTGCATTTATTTCACACCAGAATGGTTTCTTTTTTTCCAAATCATGAAAAGCTAAGCAGAGCCATGAGACTGGCATTTCTAATAGATCTACCTCCTGATGGCTATTACATCAGGTGCATTTTAGGAAATCTAGAACAAATGTATTGAACTGCTCATCTTTCAACCTCAGTGGCAGAGAGGAGCTGTCAGCTGCCGTCCCCCTTTATGCTGTGTCCTTTTGAGGACTTGGCTCACCTTCACCGGCTTGGCACCTTCCTCATCGGAATTTTTGAATTCAATGCACACGGTTATATTTCGTGCCTGAAATTACAGCGAGGGAAAACGGAAATTGTCATTTCCTGTTAAATAACACCAAAAACCAATCCAAGTGCCTAAAATAAGTAGCTTCTAATTCAATCTGAAACATGTAGAATACCCAACACTTTCCTGTGACATTATCCGTAGTGCTCAGAAATGGCAGAAGGATTTAGAGAGATGTTTTAAAAGGGAAGAAAAAACTCATATTGAAAAGGGGTAGGTGTGCTATTTTCAGAGTATCTTAAGCAACTAAATAAAAGGTCTAGAACAAAATTATTTAGGGCTGATTTCAGAAAGGATTATTAATATTTCACAAACCCATGTATCCTTAAAACTTTTAAGGTGAAACTCATTACTACCCCTTATTAAACATTTTCTTCAAATAGTTTTCTATTCCAAAGGGTTGGCTTATAGTAAGTTGTATTTGGGCTTGAGAAGTTATCTTAATATGATCTAAATAGGGTGGAGTGAGAGGATGGTACCTCAGAAACATACCATACCTTGTTGAAACATTTCTGGCTATCAAACTTGAGGTGCTTGGGGTAAATGTAAATTTGATTTTTGTATACTCTATAAGGTCGGCAATACTTTGTTGAGTCGTAAACAAATTCTTCCACCTCCACTGTGGGTTCTGATTGAGCCGCCACATTAAAAGGCTTGACAGGAATAAAGGACGACGTTACACAGTCTTTAAAAATCAGAAAATAAGAGTTTGTCATTGAATATGATTGCTTTCAAGGGAACAGTAGTTAACATATTTTAAAACGAACCCACTCAAAAGAGAAATTCCATACTTGTATACCAATTTATGTTAAATTATGCTAGCATGACAAATTTGTAGGAGGTAGGCATGACAGATAATCAAGCTATATTTCTAATGTCAAAACTGATGTCTCAAAAAAACTGATAAATCTTTTGGATGGATTTATAACTATCTTCTTTTTGTATAAAATTTCATATAAAAATTAAATTTAGTTAATGATCCTCTAAGCATACTAATTAGGTATTATAAGATAAGGATTAACTCACTGACTTTTACTATAACACTATAAAAATAATACAAATATTGATATATGATAGAACAAAATTTTGTCCAAAGGGTCTATTACTGATCGCACCAACTGGATTAATAGTAATTTTTCCCTACGGAACGATTTCACAACCTCGGCCTGAAGCTCCCTCTTCATTATTAGATACAATTTATTTTATTTTTCTCTTCAGTTTTTACAATCTTTTAAAATCTAACCTTGTAGGAATAGCCTAAAGAAAAAAAAGACCATTAGGAATTTATAAATCAAAACTTCTGTCACTAAATAGTTCGGAGGCTGAAGCTGTGGTACTGAAAGCAAGCAAGGCCTTCTACCTTCCTTTATTCCAACTGGAATCTTTCTGTGCTCAAAACAGCAAAATTATTAGGTAAATATGCTTGGGAATCAGATTACAGGTTTAAAAAAAGATCAATTATAATATTTTTATTACATGTTCAAATTTCTCTAATGTCCTACAGTTCTTTGCAAGAGCATATTTTAACTTTCTCTTTTGTTATTTTTCTCTTCCACGTGTAATAAAAGCCACATCCCACAAATCAGGTAGAGGAAAGACTTTATCCCCTGCTTTTTCATGCCAATCAATACAAAAGTGATTTGGAGCCATGGCTTAAGTTAGAATGCTTATTTTATTTCATATTACAATGATTTGTGGAAAAATTATAAGAATGAAAAACTTAATAGTGCTAATGGTAATTACAATATCCTGTGGTAATAATCCTCTCCCGATTTGTAGTTCATTTTAGGATGCCTTTATTCCTTCTTTTCATCACTGAGAAAGCCACTAAAGGGCATAATCAGAGGCAATAAAACAAAATAAACCAATGCCACCACTTAAGAAATAAGTTCTGAAAACTTTATTTTTAAGTTAATAAAAGCAGTTTCTGAAATTAAAATTTTCACTGACATAAATGGGACTTTTGGCCATATTCTGAAAAAGATATGTGTTCTCTGTGTAATAACAGAGTCTAAAAATCGTCCAGTTATAATTACTGCATGGCCACTTGGGTGGCTATGCACGGTGTTCAGAGTTACCCCATGGCAACATAGCGTGGGAAAACCCGTCCTGTATTTTGAGCCAGAGGAACTGAATAGAATATAAATTCTCCTATTATGGGATATTGGTTTATCAAATCTATCTGACCTGGTCTTCATTTGCAACCTTCCAGGGTTTTGAGGATTAAATGATGTAATCTAATACCTAGCTGGGTGCATGGTGCACACTAGATAAACATTAGATTACCCCCGAATATAGTTCCTATCCTACAATACTTATAGTCTGTCTTAATGGAGAAATAAGAAGTCCCAAATTTCTAAGGATGATGAATTCCATTTATCCCAAACTTTGAGAAAAAAAACCCAAACAAATCTTTGTAACCAACCAACTATCCAACCAACCAACCAACCAAAAAACCATTAAATATTCAAAACTCTGTGAGCAAACTATGGCATCATCATCATACTTGGATGCTCCAAAGGAATGTTGTCAACAGCAATATCCAGGCTTCCAGGGATCGTCTGTGTTTTGCTTATTCTGTCAGCCCTGTGAAAGCACGCCGGTGGACACACACAAAATGAATTATTCTAGTTGTCAAGAAAAAATAGTAACTGTAATTCTGAGCTTTGATAAGAGTAAACGGGAGAACTATAAACAATCTTGTGAATGATTTCATTTAGCTAGCTTTATTTTGAAAACCAAAATTTATGTGATGTTGCAAATAAAAATAAAAATGAAGTTACAGATATTCTGAAGAATGTTTTAAATTTATTTGCACCTACTTTAGACAACATTTATATAAATGGCCAAAGAAGTACCATAGTGAGTATATAGTTTTTGGTAACAAAAAGTAGTGGCATTTGAACTGGTTTACGTGATTCGCTTTCATGAGGAGTTTTAAGAAGTTTCGAGAGCAAGGCTGGTTTTTGTTACACCTGCTAAGCGGACAGTCTGCTTTTTCCCTCTTCACCAACAATCAAGGACAAGGAGCCTTTCCGTGTTCTTGGTTCTTCTGCTCCCTCCTTCCCTTGTAAATGTATGCAGACGCCCCTTGTCTACCTATCCCTGCTCACTCTAATTCTTGAGTCATTGCATTTCCTTCCCTCCCTCTCTACTAAAACCTTCTTGACCATCTTCCTTTATAGGAAGGGGAAAGTGGCTGATAACAATTTCAAGGGTTACCCCTCTCAGGAAATCTACTCTGAAAGGTGGAATAATTCTAGGGGTGAGTTACAGCCAGCTCTTCCCAGCTTGTGGTAGCTGATTGTTAAATTTTTCAGTTATTTTGCTACCATTAAACACAGCCATTATTGAAAATGAAATTATATAATTTCAAGGTGTGCACATTTCTTCCAAACTCCATGTTTGTTACCCTATTGGTAGCTTGAAATCAGCAATGGTAGGAGAATTTACAGCATAGAAATTGGCCATCAGTACAAATCAGTTTTTTCTCCCTAGTGGGTCAATTACCAGCACACTACCAAGAATAACTGTCCTAAAATGTAAAGCATTCGTGAAATAATTTAATGTCTCATCAGTACAGCATCGGGTATTCTAGATGCTCTCTATGTGCCATAGAGATAATTTTCTTTGCTATACACTGATGACATGGGTTTTGTGAGAGTGTGGTCTTCTTCTGTTTATATCAGATTACCCCAAAACCTTTTCCCATTCTCTTCTGCTCAGCATTACAGCTTTTCATCCTTTAGTACACCAGCAAAAACATAAATAGGAAAAGCATCTGTAATTTCCACTTGGTGGCTGTGTTAGCCTTGGGGAAGACTACGGTAGGAGTTCTGACCAGAAAGTTTGATGAAATCAAGGGAGAGTCTCCCCATGTAAGGAGTGGTCTAGGAGATTGTTGATTCTTAGATGGGAGAGGCAGAGAGTTAACATTTGAGGAAGGGGCAAAGGGCCCAAGAATCCTGTGTGTAGTGGGAGATTAACAGTTTAAGACAAGTTGCTTGTCATGAAAGATCTTATCACTATCAGATGTTGAATGTATGGTGATTCATTTAAAAATTGTTGTGGCTCTTATATTTTTCTTCTTTTATCACTAACTTCCATCATCTTTTCTAAAAGCATCTGAATGACAGAAATATTATGAATTACTGTATTCACAGGAAATAATTTTGCAGAGTTTCAAAACATAGTTCTAAAATTCCTTAATACACCTCCTATTTGCAGGTGTCTATGTCCCCATCTTCTGAATCTAGGCTTTGTGACAACTTCACAGTATATTCTGGCAGAAATGGTGCTGTGACAGTTTCCAGGCCCTGGTCTTAAGGAACTAGCAATGATCATTTTCTGTCCCCTGGGACCCTTACTCTTAGAAGCTAGCCACCATGTCATGAGGGAGCCATAGTATCTTATGGAGAAGCTCCCACGGAGAAGAACGAAGGTCTCTAGCCTACAGCTCCAGCTGAGCTCCCAGTCAACAACCAGCACCAACCTGCCAGTCATTAAATGAGGCATCTTGAATGTGGATCCTCTGGCTCCGGTTCACCTCCCCCAGCCGAAGCCATGGGCAAAAGAGACGAGCTCTCCTCACCTAGCTGTGCTCAAATTATGGACTCAAGAGTAAAATAAGTGATGTCGTTCTTTTAAGCCACTAAGTTTTGGGGTGATCTGTTACGCAGCAATAGATAATTGACGTAGTTTAATATCTCACACTCCTTCCATATAATTCTGGCAAGTTTACTCTTGTGATGTCATTTGGGTGTATGTGAAGTCATCTGCAAAGCATCTCTTTCTGGAGGAGATTGGACATTTGAGAATCAAGTAACCAAGCATTATTTATGCAGAGATCACAAATCAATAGTAGCAATGTAGCTGATTTATGTTAATTTCAAGAGTATCCCAAAAATCCTACCTTCTGTAATCTGACACTAGTTTCAGAAGGTCCTCCGTTGAAATCTTGCTACTTTCTTGTCTATACAACGGTGAAAATCTTGAGTCTCTGTCCACATTTCCCTGGCTGTCCTTAAATACTGATCTGAAAGAAAATAATATTTATTCAGGTTGGTACTTGGATATTGTCTAAGGGGTTGTGTTTTTAAGGTGACTAAAATGATTCAATTCCCCATTTATAATGGAAGAAACTCCATGCAGGAATTTATAAAATGAAAAGACAAGAAAACTTCTTAGAAGTTTCATTTACACAGTATATTTGATATCTTTCATTTCTTATTTTCAACTCAGTATCTAAAGTGACAGGAGCCCATGTTACAACTACATTTATTTCTGAGTTAGTAACATACCAAAACCTGGCAGTATTAGGAGAGTGGAGAGGGATGGGAACACGTGTTACTCCTTTTTCATTATTTCCCGGGAAAGTCAGAGTCACTTCAAATGTGAGGGGTGCCATCAGAATTTACGAGTAGTGGAAAAGGGATAAGGTTGTGTATGTGGGTGTAGAGGTCCAGAATCTTGAAACATGTTTATGGCGATAAATGTGCCCTGTCCTACATTTTAGGACAGAGACAAAGATAAAATGGAGAACGCTTGAGTCAGAATTTTGTATTAAATAAAGAGAACACCATGAACCTGAGCCATTTATTTCCTTCCTTGACCCAATTCATTGGAACTATATAGATTTACTTAAAATACATTAATTGTTTTCCTCCAAATAATATAGCAATGTCAGGCAATACTTGCTAACAAACAAGCAAGTATATATAACATGCTTAATGTCAGTTTTTCTTCCTCATAATTCATCGGGCTCTCTGCCTATCAAAGAAAAATTAGACCCACAGATAATTGATTTTTTGTTAATGTTAGAGAAATGATGAATTTTTCTTTCTTCTAACTTAAGGACTAGACTATTTTATTTCTCTTTAAATTAACTAAGGATTTCAATACACAGGATGTAATGGCCATTTAAATAGACATCTGATCATAGAGCTTTAGTGTCAAATAACGTGGAAAATGGGCCAGGAATTTATCAGAATGATATTTTTGGACTCTTTCGATCTTTCTCCTCATTTTTCCCTGAAAGGGAGGGGAAAAAAGCTCCCCTATCAGATAGCACTAGGGAAGCAGAATGAAAATATTTAACTTGAATGTTATTTTTACCTAAGTATTATACAGGGCTTTTGTTTGAGTGCTTCACAGGGTGAAACCAATATGACATATTTCCCAACATGGGAGGAAGTTAGGCTGAGCTTGAGCAGTAGTTTTTTTGTTATTAACCAGGCACTTCAAATATATCAATAGATGTGAGTTATATAACTTGTTTTCACTCTTATCCACAGCTCTGCCCTGGAAATAGCTCACTCACATTGGACACATTGTAAAGAGAATGAGGAGCAGAGTACCATGGAGAAGTACTGTTGACAGCGCCATCCACTCTGTCCTTGCTCGATAAATATGCTAACTGGCAAAAGATCAGAGAACTGACTCATTGACACAGATGGTTGCAGGATGGCTGGGACATTGTGCCTAGTTCCAACTGCCACGGTGGAGCAATGATCCACCGTCGTGAGGGTTTCAGAATCATGACATCTGGGGTATGATTGAAGGAAATGCGTGTTTAGCCATAAGAGAAAGAAGCCTAGGAGTCCCTGAGAGCTTCGTTCATAAGCAGCACGCATAGCCATGATGTATAGAAAGAACAGGGCATAATTTTTGTGGCTCTGGAAGATAAGACATAAAAGTCGTTGTCAAGCAGTGTAGAAATCTTTTTAAAAAATGAATTGTGTAATCATTGGAGCTATAAAAAGACAGACAGAAGGAACCACTGTGGGATGCACTGTAAGGAGTCAGAGGTTGGACAACCATTTGTTGGGGATGTTGTTGTTGCACTGAGTACTTTCTAAAAACATACGTATATAAGAAAGAAATTTTTATTTTAGTCTGTTTAACTTTAAAGAAAACCCAGTGTTGTGTTCTGGCCCATTTAGAATGTCACATGAGACAGAGTAAAACAAATAAAAAAGAGTCCTGGCCCGGATTTAGGCACATACGATTCTGGGATGATATGCGTGGACAGAGTTCCATTTAACAGCATTTGTAAGGGTCAACTTCCTCCTGCGTCAATGAGTATAAAACACCCTATGGAGCCATCTGAACGTGTTCTCTTTATCTATCCCAAGGAGAACCTTTTGTGCTGTACAACGGTACGACAGTTGGTGCCAAAAAGAAGAACACGCACCAAATTAATTTCAGAGAAAATGTTCACAGTGATGAGCATCTGTGTATGTTGCAGTGAGTGGGAGGACTGGATCTGGGTAAAAATATGGTCACAAGCTAAATTATCAATTGTATGCTTTTTAATGGTAGTTGATTTTAAGGGCTGAAGTGTTTTAGGGTACACTCAAAATATTATGAAACAAACTGCAATCTAGAAAATATAATAGAAAGGAAAAGTAGCCAGAGAACCAGCAGTATCAATAAGGCATTGAAATATGTTGGCAGGCTGGCTTAGGTCAAAATGACACGAGTAACAAAAAGCCTTCCTCTGATTCAGTTGACATTTATTTGAAGCAGTTTCTACATTGTGCAGGGGAAATTAAAATCTCCTTTGGTTGGATCTTGTACGTATTTTTGTGGTTGGATATTCCAAGTGGTCTAACATGAAATCTTTAGAACCGTATGCTAACCATTTTTCTCAGTTGCTAGAGATGCTTATGTAAATGTAAATGATACATTTATATACCCAAATTGGTGGTGTATACTGTTTCTTAACCTGCAACCAAACCACTAATTAGGCATTAATGTAGCATGAGCTCGTGGTTTTGTCGGCTTTGCCATCCTGGACATAATTACTTCAATAGTTGGTAATATTGTCGGCCTCTCTTGAAACTTCATCTATCTGTCTTCCAATATGTTTTACTAGACAACTTCAAAGTAGGATTGTTACTTCTTTTCCTTACTGCTCAATAGTGGGTAACTTTTTTATTTCTTTTCCCCACATTATTCTTCACTGCCTAAAATTTACCAGAAAGGAAGACTTCTTGAGGTAACTATGATCTCCACAGTTGACTTAATAATCATATTAAAATAATGACTTCCAAGAACGACTATCTTTTAAAATTTTTTTTCAAGGTATGTTTTTTTTCTCCCCAAAGTGCCCCCAGTGCATGGGTTATATCCTAGCTGCAAGTCCTTCTAGTTCTTCTATGTGAGCCACCACCACAACATGGCAACTGACAGACAGGTGGTGTGGTTCTATGGCCAGGAAACGAACCCGGGCTGCTGAAGTGGGAGTGCTGAACTCTAACCACTAGACCATCAGGGCTCACTCAGTATGGCTACCTTTGATTGGGTACCTATCTGTGCTCATTAGTCCCTGCAACAGAAAATTAGGTATTATCATTCCTCTTTTGTACATTTCAAAAAACTGAGGTAAAGACAGACTATCAGTACTTGCCTAAGTTCACTTGGCGAGGAAATAGAGTTAAGATTTCAAACCCAGCTCTGGCTCCAGAATGCCTGCTTCTAAAACCTCAGAATAATGTTGGATATTTAAAGAGAAAATGTGTATACCATTGTCATATTTTCTATATTGGAATATTTCTCTTTTGCTATGGGGCGTCTTGCCTCTACTTGCTCCAACTGGCTTTCTTGTGAGAATTGAGCAAACTTAACAGGAAAAAGTTTGACCAGCGAATTCTAACTAGTTATCCTTTCTCTTGAAACTTATGAGGAACAAAACAACTAAATTCATCATAAAGGGTTCAGCATATCCAAATAATATCTTTTTCATGCAGAATATCCCGGCATTAGTTGCCCCTTTAGGGAGAGAGATTAAAAGGGAGATATAGTGACATTTATGATCTATTTTACGACAGATGCTTTGCACTTGAGACTGTCCACAAGGCAGGTGTTGTCACCTTCATTCTGTAGATGGGGACCGTGAGACTGGAGACACTGGATACTGTGAGACCTGAAAATGGCATAAACTAACCAGTTCGCCCTTCCTTCTGGATTTTAAAGTTATTTGCATTGAAGGTTACTCATATTCAAATGAATACTTAATAGGCTGTTTTTTTTGTAGCATTAATTTATCTTCATTAGTTCATTTGCTTTGTACCTTGCTGGCCTTTTCCAGCATGTCTAGGCCAGTCTCTCCCTCCTTTAAGAAATTCTCGCACTAAGAAAGATGCAAAGAGATTGAGGAGGACAATAGTAATTGATGTTTAAACAGATCTGAGAAGCAATTTTTGTTCTTTATGCAGAAGTTATATGTCCAGATGGATGATTCCACCAACAGTGTCCACATAACGCAGCATTTCTATCAGAGAGTCAATTGGTACTGATAAATTTGGCTATGCTAATCAGTATCAAAATCAAAGAGGGTTTAAATGATCAATTTGATGGTTTCATTTGGACCTCCATATATAGACCTGTGCTTTATGCACACATGAAAACACGCAGCTGCATAAGAAATCATAGAAACTATCTGAATTTTAGGCACACCCAACTCTCAGGACTGATATAACGCCAAGCATTTGTTAAGTCAAACATATCTAATAAACAAGTTATGACTTTGATTTGATCCTACCAAGAACCCCTAGTGTACCTGGTCATGTACACACTGTACACGTCATGGCCCCAAGTCTATTATGGGCTGTCTTGCTAAATTGTCTTGTAAAAACATGTTTCTGGGGAGCTCAAGGTGTTTATGATGATGAACACATTAGCATTTTGCCAGGTGTTGGTATATTAGAAATAACAGGTCACCAGAGGTGTTCAGACTATAAAGGCATTTCTATTCTGTTGGTTGCAGTTGTCAACCTACCTTGTCGCCCAAGCAAATGGCATGCGGTATTTCCCCAACTTGCTGCAGAACTGCCTGTTGGATTTTAGTATCTTTTGTGCATACTAAGGAAAAAATAAATATAAATATTGTTTAGAACATCGCTCTACAAACTGTCCCTGTAAAATACTAATAAATCCATTTTGATGTTATCTTCTATTGAAACTCAGTGGAATTCTGCCTCACTGGCCCACAGATTCTATCTCATAAAGAGCCAGACGATACCTTGTGTGTGCAAACTACTGTACAGCATTTTTCTTTCTTTTTAGTTTGGAAATTGCAAATGTAGAAAATACCCTTGTTTTCGAATACCAACTTTTTTCTTTGTTTCTGACTTAAAAGACCCTAAAATATTGAATGGGAAGTTCTGTTAAATTTACATTCACAGTCTGTCCTATATTTCCTTTTATTCATTATGGCAGAGGTCAGCAAACTTGTTCCGTCAAAGGTCATACAGTAAATATATCGGGCTTTGTGGGCTGTGTGTTCTCCGTTGCGGCTTCTCAATTCTGTCATCGTAGCAGGAAAGCAGGCATACACAATCCAGAAACGAGTGAGTGTGACCGTGTTCCAATAAAACTTTATTTACAAAAACAGGGAGCAGGCTCGATTTGGCCTGCACATCGCAGTTTGCCAAACTCTGAATTAAAGGCCTCTCATAAATATGTTAAACACTGCCCTAAACTGTCACACATTCTCAAAGTCAATTGTTTTGCCATTTTCCCAATATATTTCCTTTGTGTGAAAAATATAGACTTTTTATATTTCTTTTCTATTAAACACTAATATTCAATTATTAAAGATAACATGGTAATACAAAAAAGAAAGCAGAAAAAGTTTCCCGTAGTCCCACCATTCAAAGGACTTAGGGTATTTCCTTTCTTCTTTCTTTCTTCACTGAGGTGTTATCATAATTTGATATAAAATTATCTATCAGCATTGCCAATTTCTTAGTAAACTCTATTCTCCTGTTTTCAGTCAGATTAATCCTAACTTTTCTTTATTGTTAACACTTTGATCCTTGGAGTTAAAGCTTTATCTAAATTTAAATTTATTTCTACCAATAGATTCTTAGCAGTCAGCCATTGCTGGGTCAAAAAACATCAGCCAAGAAATATACTTTACAACTTCCCGATGGATATTCATTTCACTAATATTTCCAGACTCACATTTATCAAACTTGATCATTAACAAGGCAGTATGATTTTATTTGTTGAAAGCAATTAAAAAATTATTTCTGACAAAGATTATGCATTTACCTTGTTGGAATCCGGATTCTTAATATAAGGTTCAGCAGCACTTGCAATGTTTCCCATGAGTACTTTTTCGATTTTGGCCACCAAAACAATTTCAGAATGTGGATTGCTTACAGAAAATATAGCCTATGTACAAAGAAAACAGCTGATAAGCATCTAGGACGCCACACTGAAGACATTTACAAAATTGCACTTTTTTTAAAGGACAGCTTTAAGGGAATTTTTGTTTGGGAAACTGCTCATCTTATGTCATCTATTGGTAAGAACAAAAAAACAAGCATTTCCATCCCCTCAAGAGTAAACAAAAGCGCAACCTGCTTTGGAAATTTTAGCCACTCTTCTGGAAATCCCTTGACGTGAGGTTCGTCTGATTGTTTTGGAGTGACAGTGTCAATGTTTCCATTTCCCAAAGCCACGGAAGCTCCTGAGAGCATCTGCCTGACAGCAGCGTGGTTCAGATCCACGTGGAAATCAGCAGAAATCTTCCTGCTGTCTCTGAGGTCATAAAGTGCCACGCTCAAAAAAAAAGGCTCAATCTGCAGGAAAAAGAAAGAATTGATGGTTTTGACACAAAATCATTACACATGCACTAGCCTCTTTAGTACATTATTTAATAAAGCAGTAGATAAATACCACTATTTATATATAGTGTAATACTTCCATTTATGGTAATATTATAAAATATATGTAATAAATATGTTATATATTATAATACAATCTATATTATATTACATGTTATATATATTTACTTATGTATTTGTAACATATATATTAAGTATATAAAATATACTATTTATAAGAAAGTTCCCAGAATCCTTTCCTCCAGCAGGCGGCTCAGATCCCAGTAGTGTATTTCACTGGTTTCTTCATTCTTGTTTTCCTGCCAAGTATCCCTTTTCATATTTTGTATTACACGCAGGAGTTAGCCTTACAAACCTTCTCCTTATTTCCCCTCCACTCTCAGAAAATACCTGCCACATCAGTCTCCTTCCTGTTTCCTCATGATCAAACTCAGGTCATGCTTTTTGGGCAGTAATACCCCAGACTGATGTTAGATTTTCATAGTTTGTTATATCAAGAGCACACACAGCCAACGGTCTCACCACCTGTAATGTTAACCTTAAGATTCTGGTATAAAGGTATCTGTCAGTCTTCTCCACTATAAAGTCACCATTTTCCCTTAGGCAAGTGGTTAGCCTTTCTGGAGAGATATTCTGAGATTACCCCAATGTTCTGCTACTCATCAAACTCAATCCACCATCGATAACTCCCACCATTGATAACTCAACTACCACTATGGTGGCTACCAACGGTGATTTTCCAGTTCCATCATTCTTTCTACATCTATTAGTTGGTATTCAACTGTAATGACGACTTTCCCTTCTCTGTCATTTATTTACTCAAGTATTTATTTATACATTTATTTATACAAGCATAGATTCATGGATTACTATTTTATTCAATAGATTTCAGACTCTTACTATCATTATTTGTAGTGATGCTCAAATTGTCCCAGATTTGGCTAGGGGCACACCCTTCAAGGTAGCTCCTGTGTCTTTATGGCAAGAGTCTCTCATTTGTTGAGCACTTCCTTACCCAACAAGATGTTCTAGGATCATCTCATTCTTTCCATGCCCCAGCCATTTTTCCAATTTCTCCTGGTCCCTTTTAGTGAAAGTGACATTTGGAAACCAAAATCTGGGTGCTCATTATGCTCAGTGTTACTGGGACAAACACAGACACATATATGCATATATACATACATGTAATATACCTACAATGATTCCTTTATCTCTACCTGTACATGAATATTTATTAAAAATTCATGAGTTCATGTTGATACCTCCATTTCCAATCTAAATCCTGAAGGAGTCTTTCTAGCCTTTCTCCTCTTCATATTTGTAAGCATTTCTTCCAATAGTGAAAAATCTGGCTGTCATTATCGTTAGTCTATTTACTTATTTATTCAATCAGTTTACTTACTGGTTCAAAGTAATCAGTCTCCCAACCATATTAGCCATTTTCTCTTATTGCCTCCCCTGCACTGCCCTGCATAGTGCTCTATATCCTGATAAATCCACGGGCATGCCACCTCCAGGCCTCCACATGGCTTTCTCCCCCCACATCTGGACTTCTTGGGTGCTCACCTAACTCCAAGCCTCGGTGTGACCGCTTCCTTAACCTCTTGCCATCATGCCAGGAAGGAAAGGAGAGATGTGAAAGAAGGAGAAAGTGGGAAGGTAATGGAAGATGGGAAGAAAACGGAAAGTTTCTTGAATTTTAAAGGAAAAGTAGGAATTTGGTAAAGAAGAGCCTAGAAGGGGCTTCTAGGTAGCTTGAGTGACAGGTGCAGAGACATAAGGACATGAAAGAACACAGGATTAGAGCAATTAGAGTGAGATCAGAGTGGAGGCAAAAAATAATGTGTTTGTAGGAGACGCATTTGAGAAATATTAGGGAGATACAACCAAAGGGCTTGCAAATCCATTGGAGAGAGGCGGTCCCAGGGGCCTGAATAAAAGAAAATTCCCAGATTTGGGGATATAGGAAGCTAAGCGGATGACAATGTCATTCACTAATATATAGGTTAAAGATACAAAGATGAATTCTGGATGGTACACAGAGAGTCATCTCTAGGACATTCCAGTGGCAGTTGGATATATGAGTTTTGAGCCCAGTCTAGGAAACTGGGCTGGAGATCTGAACCTGGCAGATTTTCACAAGTGGGTTCCTGTTTAAGCCATGAAATAAAGAGAAGGGAATCAGAACGGCATCCTGGGAAATATCAGCATGCAAACGATAGAAATGGGAGTAGGGAAAACAGCATACAAAGGAGATTGGGGTGTGCAGAGAGATTTAAAAAAAGAAACCGACAAAAATTTGTAAATGCTGCCAGTGTCCCAGAAACTGAAGAAGAAAGATTCAAGAAAGAAAGAATTTTCAACTAGCAAAATGTCAAATGCAACAAAGATTAAATAAAGCAAGGACTGAAATAAATAATACATGTATATGTGATTATATACATATTATATATATACATATATACACATATGAATAATTATATACATGCATATATGTAATTACATATATATGTAATTAACTACAGGCTTCTAAAGATGGAATGTGCTTACAAAAAACAACATTTTTGCTTTTGTTTATGCTCCTTAATTTTGAATTGCTGCCTCTCGTCTGCCAGTATTCTGTGGACGAGCAGGTTGTAATACAAAAACCACATGATGCTGCAGTTCATCAGTGTACAGACTCCTCATGCTGTGGATGTTGCTGAAGGTTTAATAGGTATCTTGTGTTCTTTGAAATGTAGTAATATGGCTAGCTTATAACGGGGTATTAGTTTAATTCCTTAATATTAGAAATACTTGCCAGCTCCCTTACTGTTAGAAATATAATTATACATATAAAATGAAACAATTATTTTTTTTTTAAATAAGGCAATTAAAAGCAAACGTCTCATATTTTACCAATTTAATTTAGTTTAGAAAAACTCTTTGTTTGTGGTAGCGGGAGTCTGCCAAGAGTTGAAAAATGGAAAAAGTACATGAAAATAACTCAGGTAGGAACTCAAAACACATTGAAGGTCAAAGGAAAAAAATCCTTATTATTTTTCATGAATTCTTGCATTTTGATTTTCATTTCTGCTTAGTGAATGGAAATAAATTACCTACTTTTATAATCCATCAGAAATTAAAGCTCATATGGAGATTCATTTATTTCTTTCAATCCACCTTTTCAACCTAATGTCAAATCTTACTTTTTCAATCACTGGCTTTTCAATAAGGATTTGTTTAATAAAGCATCTTCAAAGCCTAACAAATTAAGTCATAGGTTTCTTATGCTTAAAATTCTGTACTTTTCTTAAAAAAAAGTTCAAGCACATGAAATTTTAAACGTAGCTCTGCTGTGAAGCAGCTTTATTAGTTCCGATTTTTGGAATCGATTCCTATTTTCAAAGAAATATTTTATACTAAACCATCAACTTGAATTTGGTTTTCAATTGACTGACTACAAAAATTACATGCTGTCAAATATTGTTTCCTCATCATGAAAAAGTTCTTCTCGGGAATCTTTTGAGAAGCCGTTCATTAAATGCAGTAGTTGGCTCTTCAACAACTTGGAGAAATATTTCAATTAATTTAAAAACATGCTCGCTGAATTAAAAATGATGAGTTTAAAAATAGCTACGTTAATCAAAGTGCCATTGAATAAATATACAAAGATTTTTAAAAACAATGCCATTACATAAGAAATGCTGTTGAGTTCAAGTGAGGCTGTTTTATTAGTTTTTTATATTATTGTTTATAAGGGCAATGAAATTATTTTTTGAAAAGTAATTTCCTAGTTTTTTAACCTTGGTATCAACTGTAAAATAAATTTAAAACAATAGAGACATAAAGACACTCCTCCGAATCAACTCATCCCTCTGGCCTGACAGATAAGGAAGGGCATCCTAAAGCTGCTCTCGGAATTTGGGCTTGTTCTCTTGCTTGGCGAGATTGGCCCAAATACAAACCTTTAGCTTCTGAATATGGGTTTTATTACAAAGAAAGGAATCCACGTGGAAGGAGTCATATGCCCCTGGCATTGGAAGGAATAGCCCATTATCTTTCAGTTTCACTTTCTAAATTGGATTTTTTAATCACACTTAAGGATGAGCCTGGTCAAAAAAAGCATTTATTTTTATTTAACAAAATGATTAGTGACATTACGATTTGGGTTAAATTTTCCTGATATTTCCAAATAGTTTCAAGAACCAAGTTTCTAGTGGTTTTTAAAGATCCTAAGTGGAAACATGTTGTGATTACTTCTCCTAACACTTTTTTACTCCATGGAAATTTCTCCTGTTATAGTCACCGACATCCTCTATGTTGCCATATCTATTGGGCTCCTCTCTGGCTTCATGTTACTCAGGTTCTCAGCACCATTCCACACAGCTGACCCTTTCTCTCCTGGCATCATGACCCACTCTTTCCTAGTTTATCTCTATTCAATGGCCATTCATTCTTAGTCTTCTTTGGTCATTTCTCTTTAAATGTTTGGTTCCTGGCCTCCTCCCTATAGAAATTCCTAGATGGTTCCCTCTAGCTCCTGCCTGGAACAGACTTCCAAATATATCTCTCCATTCATGCTACCCCCTTGAGTTCTAAACTTGTATTTGAATGTGCCCAATGGGCATGTCTATTTGGATATCTAGGAGGCCTATTAAGCTTAACATGTCCGTAAAGGACCTTCTGACCTGTATCCCCAAATGTGTCCTTCCTCCAGTCTTATCCTCTTAATAAATGGCACCGCCATGCATAGAAGTGTTCAAAGCAAAAACCAAGGATTCATCCTTGAGATTTCCCTTCCCCTTATTCTGTATATCCAATGTATCAGAAAAAAGTATCAACTCAATTTACAAACATCAGTCAAATCCATCCACTTCTCTTCTTCATCCTTGCCAGCCCTTGTCCAAACCATGCAACAAACTATGGTGGCAGCCTCCTCACTGCTCTCCCTGGTCAACTCTTGTTTCCTCCATCCCTTCTTTTAACGGGATGTTTTAAAAACACAAATTCGATCACAGCATTTTTTTGCGTGTGTGTGAGGAAGATTGTCCCTGAGCTAACGTGTTGCCAATCTTCCTCTTTTTGCTTGAGGAAGATTGTCACTGAGCTAACATCTGTGCCCATCTTCCTCTATTTTATGTGGGATGCTGCCACAGCGTGGCTTGATGAGCGGTGCTATGTCCATGCTTGGAATCTGAACTGCACACCCGGGCCGCCAAAGCGGAGTGCATGAACTTAACCACTATGCCACGAGGCAGACCCCCGGCTCACACCATTTAAAGTGCTTTAAACCCTTAAATAGCCTCCACTCACACTTAGGATAAATCCAAACTCTTCCTTACAGCTTACAGACCTTACGTAACCTCACCTCGTACTGTTCTCTCACCTCATCTTGGTCTGCCCTTCCCCTCGCTATCTCCTTCCAGCTCCCAGAACTTTCCAGACTCACCTGTCTCAGAGCACCCACACTTGCTCTTTCTTCTGTCTGGAAGGTTTTCCCCTGACTTTCATCCTTCCCAGCCTTTAGATCTCTGTTCAAATGTCTCCTCCTCGGAGAGGCCCCCCCTGACCACCCCATCTAAAGTGAGCCCTCTCCCACTTCCTTTGGATTGCATCTCTCTAGATTGATTTGTTTTAAAGAACTTTGCACAACGTGCAATTATCTTGTTAATTTCTTTGTTTTGTTATTTACTCTCTGTCCTTTTCAAAAAGAATCTAACCTTCAAGAGGCCAGAAACCTTCTTATGTGTTCACTGCTGTTTCCGCAGTACCTAGAACGAGTCTGGCTCCTAGGAGGCGCAGTGAAGAAACATTTGCTGCATAATGAATAAACGTGACTTCAACTACTTTCGCTCTTACTCTCATACTTAGCTCAAAGTTACAGTTATAAAATGAGAGGAGGTTTCATTTTGGGGGAAGATTCTTACTGGTGACATACTTTAATTTTTGCTTACTTGTCAACAATAATGTCACAGATGACTAAGAAAAAAACCCAGTGCCTTGCATGCATAGTATTTACAAATTTCAAAGCAATTTCCCACATAATATAACAGTTAATATTTAATAAGTGCTTACTATGCACCAAGCACTTTCTAAGTGCTTTCCATATATTAGCTCATTTAATCTTCATAACGACTATTTGAAATAGTTACTGTTATTATTATTTATTTATTTATTTTTTGGTGAGGAAGATTGACCCTGAGCTAACATCTGTGCCAATCTTCCTCTATTTTGTATGTGGGATGCCACCACAGCATGGCTTGATAAGTGGTGTGTAGGTCCATGCCCAGGATCCGAACCCACAAATCTGGGGCCGTCAAAGCGGAGCATATGAACTTAACCACTACGCCATGAGCTGGCCCCTCATTGCTCTTATTATTATCCCCATTTACAGAAGAAGAGACTGAGGGTAAGCCACTTGTCCAGCATGGCAGAACTCACATTGGGGAAGGTCATCAAGGAGACATGACCTTCTTTTGACCCACGAGCTGGACCCAGGCAACTGGAGGCTTCCCACTCCCTCCCCGTCTTTGGAATATGAATTCTGCTTGTCTTCCCTGCTCCCCAGGAGCTGCCCCAAGGATACAGCCCTGAGACAGTAATGTGGGAATGAGGCTGTCTGGGCTGGGTACAGGACTAAACCCAGTTAGGGCCTGCCGTGTATGTGACAGAACCCAGTTAAGGCCTCTATATAAACTTTCAAGATTTGGAGGGTGGGGACAGAGATCTAACACCTTGTGGCCTCTCAAGACAAGCCTCATAAGCAAGCTCCCTTGCTTATTAAACCTGCCACCCACCAGACTGGAGTGGTCTGCCTTTTTCTTTGGTCTTTCCCTGCCCTCTGCATAAGGGGGCCAGTTTCAGATTATTCCCAGGAAGTTCCCGGGCAGATTGCATAGCAACAACTCATTAATGGGAAAGTCAGGCATTCTGGTCCAAAAGAGGCACATGTCACTTGCTTCTCATTAAATCTGAGGTCCACAGCATGTACCATTTTCCTGCTACCAAGTCAGGGAAAGGAGGCTCAGAGAATCAGTGAGGTGTCTAAAGACCCAAGAGCAGTGGATGTTAAAGTCTTCTCAGAGATTTCATCCTTTCTGCCAGCCAGTCAACATCACAATGCTTATACAGGTGTGCGTGGGATTGTGTGTGCACAGTTCATAGAAGAAACGTTGTATCTGCCTTCTGAAAGCAATGGGGCTTGTGTCATGGATCTGGAAACAAATTTTTTTCTTTGAGGTGAAAGATGACAACTGAAGAATAATTTATGAGAAGTTAGAACAGAATGTATTACAAAAGAATGAAAGGGAACATGAAAATATATTAACAGTGATTTTTATAAATTGTAGGATTATGAGCGATTTTTATTTTCTTCTTTACAATTCAACATTTAATAATGTTTATGCTCATAGAAAGCCCCCTCCCCACATACATTTGCAATTAGGATAGACGTGTCCCCTAGAACACTGAGAGAATTCTCAAGAAAGTCCACTTAGTCGGAAAAGGACTTGTATTGATTTAATGAGCACTGCGGTGTTTCTCAAATTTCAGTGAATCGCCTTTTTTTCTCTCATTTGCATGTATCTTCTGTACTGTTACTTATTTAATATTTACCTAATATTATTTTACTTGGTTCTCTATTTAGCCTTGTCCTAAGTGGCAATAGCTTTGAAATCTCAGGGTCAATTTGCTCAATTTTAATTATTCTCTAATATATGTTGAAATAAACAAACAAATATTAAAATAAAAATGTCAGGGCTGGCCCTGTGGCCAAGTGGTTAAGTTCGTGTGCTCTGCTTAGGCAGCCCAGGATTTGCTGGTTCACATCCTGGGCGCAGACATGGCCCCACTCATCAGGCCATGATGCGGCGGCGTCCCACATAGAAGAACTAGAAGGACCTACAACTGGGATCTACAACTATGTACTGGGGCTTTGGGGAGAAAAAAAAATGATTGGCAACAGATGTTAGTTCAGGGCCAATCTTCCTCACCAAAAAAAAAAAAAAAAAAGGAAGAAGAAGACTTAAAAAAATATTGACTAAAAGCCATCTCAAGTACCATCAAGGAGATACAAACAATATCTTAGGAAACTCTGAACCACTCTGCTGATTTAATGGAAAGAATCCTAGAACACAGCCCCTTTGATGCCTCTTCTTAAAGTTAAAAGGAAAACTCTGCAGGAGTATATTGACAATTCTACTTCAGAACTTGTGCACCTTTGTAAAGTGGAAAAATGCTGTCAACCCCCCTCCATGGTACATGAGATTGTGTGAACTCAGTGCCTGCAATGATCAGGAATAGAATAGATTTCGATGAGGGTGGTGCGATGCTGGCTGAAGGGTGGAGGATGTAACAGAAGAGAAACTTACATTCGTTATTGGATCATTTTCATTCTCTGTAACACATCCCTGAAGATTTAAGTTGAGTGCTTTACAAATGATCATGATTCTCTTGGCCGCTTTTTCTTCAAATGGTTTGATCCCACATTCGGATTCTAAAGGATCCTTCTTCTGAAGTTTCAAGGTCTAAAAAAGTTTAGAAAGTTTTACTCAACAAACACTCATCTCATAAAAAGAAATCCTAAATTATAAACTACAGTTGTATGCATCGAGTTTTCATCTGCTTAAAAGAATTCCAGCTTACATCTATATCTGGATCCAGTGAGAACAGATTCAGCCTCTCCATGTTTCGAGTGGTTTTGACAGCCTCTTCAGTTTCTGTGAGGTACTGCAGAAAAAACTGTGTTAGCTCCTGGTATCTGAATATCCAGATACTTACAACCCAGCCCCACCCACAGGGCCAAGAAGTAGCCCTTAAGATTATCACTGTTTTAATATCATCCATTAGCATTCGGCAAATTTCATAAAAACATGCTTCTATTTTGGAGTGTTGCGTGCATGTTAAGTAAAACACATAGTTTGATGGAAAGTTCTGAATTAGTTTTTTAGCCTAAATCTTAAAAGGAAGCATTTCCATCTTTTCCATGAAAGCAATGGCTAATTCAAATTTATTTGCATAGCAAAATGTGAGCTTTATTACTTTTGCGAAGTCTGGGTGTTGGCTGTTCTCTGAAGAGTCTGTTTCCTCTGGCGTGCATTCGCAAGTTAGAGAATTATCCAGCGGATCTTGAAAAGATACACCAAGACAGCTTATTAAATAATACTTATGAATCACACATTTCTCTGGCCTGTGACATATCAAAACAGGGTTAGACTCGAGAGCAAGGAGAGATGAATGTTGGTGTGTAGATGCCTTGATTGTGTCCTGGCTAGGTACTCCGTGTTGTTCAAAGATCTGGGCCTGGAAGTCAGACCTCTTGATGATCATTTTGAGATTCTTTCTATGCCACCATCCTGTGCCCATAAGAACTCTGGACCCTGACAACACTACAGTTATACTTGAGGTTGTCTTGACTCACTTCATCAATGCCTACTAAAGTTTTCTTATATAGGTATATATTTTTGATAATTCTCACTCTTAGGCTATCAATTTAAAACCCACATTCTAGCTTCAATTGCTTAAACTCTCCAAGACTCTGCAAACATTAATATTCTAGTTGATTATTGTTAAGTTATGAACCTAAAATACCTACTATGGTATATAGTAGTTGTGCTAAAATCAACAATAGTTTTCTTCTTCACGTGATACTTAGACTAAAGTATCACGTGCTATAAAGTGCAAGAGTCTTGGGATTCTTTGGTTTTTAGTGGACCGTCGTGCTGTGCAAAATGTCTTAAAGTAGTTTTCCTTAGGGAAGAGTGACTGACTCTGAAAGTGAACTTGCCTTCCACATCACTGTAGACCTGTTTTTCTACCCTTTTACTCATTCTTTCCTTCCTTTCTTACTCTCTTCCCTTTGCCTAGAATGAGTTAGAGTCTTTTAAGGGAATTAGGATGGGCAGAAGAAAAATTTTTTATTTTATAATAATACCATGCAAAATTTATGGAACTTCCATGTATAAGGTGATCTCAGTACGTCAAAAAGCATACATAAAAGATGCTTTTCAGCTAAAAGGAAGTGATGCATATTTACCTTTACAGAGTATAATGTGCACTAATTAAATTTAATGAAAGGCTATGATACAAAATACCCCCTCTAAGGTAAACTTCCCATCAGTGATGGGTACGTTTTTGATACTGCTGACAAATAGTTCCCAACATCATTTGCTGGGTGTCAGCCTCAAATCATGACCAAAATGTACCTATGTGTGGTGACCCTCACTGTTTAGTAAAAGTAAAGATTTAGGGGTGATTTCCTGGAGAAAATAGCTCAGGCATGGATGAGCTAGACCTGACAGCTACCACAGTTTCTAGCAGCTCAAATGAACCAAAGGCATAGGTTGCACTTGGCAAAGGAAGGGAGGTGGGCGCATGCGCACTCACCCAAGCCCAGATCGGTGAGCTCTGTGCTCCTCCTGCCCTGAAGGGCTCCCTCAGGACTGATTTGCAGGATGCGGTTGAGGGTATGGATCCATTCATCCATATCTGACTCTGTTTCCGCCGCCAGCACAAAATAGGTCAGGTCGTTCATTTTCAATTCAAAGGCATATTTTCTTAGTCTGTTATTCTGTGGTATAAAAAGAAAGGGAGAGAGAGAGAGAGAAAGCCCCAGATAATAAGTCTTAGAGAGTGAGGGACATTTTTTATGGAGTTGTGGTTCCAAAGCCTTTCCATACAGTTAGGTAACATGAAGGAGATCTTCCAAAACAGGACAAAAACTTAGATGGGTATGAATCATTTTGTTTGGTTTCTTTCCAGGCTTTTTGTACTAAGAGATTGTTTATTTAGGTTTTTGTTAATTGGATGAACATGTTGCCTTAAAACTTTCATCTTTAGGCACATCACGGAGTATATTCCAAACTTCTTCAAATGGCTGCTTTGCTTGAGTTGCTTCCTTCACATTCTCACCTTATGTTCTGTCTGCAACTCACTCCAATTGGGTTTCTGACCCCACCACACCCCAAGGTAGCACTTGTCAAGGTCACTAACAAACTCTATGTTGCTGTACTATCCAAGGGACATTTCTTTCTTCATATGTTCTTTGACTTTTCAGTAGAATTAATACAGTGGCCGCTTCCTCCTTCTTGAAACCCATCTTCCCCTGGTTTCTATGACCACACTCTGTTCTGGTTTTCTTTCATCCTCATCAGCCACCAATGACCTCTGCTGGCTCTTCCTTCTCCTGGTGACTTTTGATGCTAACCTTGGCTTTGTGTTAGACTCCTTTCTCTTTCATCTGGTCCAATGGCTTTAAATGACACCATATGCCAGGCCATCCCAATTTCTTTCTCTGGTTCTGGCTTCTCCACCAACCTCTAGACTTTTCTCTAACTTGACTTCTCTCTTTTTTTTTTTTTTTGTGACCAATCCACAAGAGCTTATTCTACTTCCATGAATTTGCTCCTGTCACATACTTTGTTGCTGCCACAAGGCCTGAATGCCCCCTCTCCCGTGCACGTGCTCGCACACACAGCCAGCATGATGTCTGCCCCTCATGTACTTAAAGTGTCTCCTATTTACTCTTCAGATCTTAACTGAAGTTATAGCTGCTTGGGTAAACCTTCCCCAGTTACCCAGTTAGGACAACGCTTTTGTCCTCCAGGGCACTTACAACAATTTGGAATTATATGCTTATCCATTTTTGTTTGTTTGTTTGACCAATATATGTCTCCCTCATGGCTGCCTCCATGAGGCACGTATCAGTTTTGCTTACCACTGTATCCTGTGCTGTCACACAGAAGGGTCAAATATCAGTGGCTTCGAAAGAGTCATATTTTATGATGGAATAGAATATATTCCTGTTCTTGGGGAACTGACATTCGCAGGGAAGAGGTGAAAGAATGAATGAACAAACTATTGCAAAACAAAAATTCTCTGTTGCGGGAATTAAAATGGGCTGATGCGATGAGTAGCTACTGTAGATTGGCCTTTCACAGAGGGGACAAGTAAGTTGACATCTGTAACAAGGAATGAGCTGATTAAAGATGGGAGAGACACATTTAAAGTGGAGGGAACCCAAGAACAAATTATTAAAGCAGTTTCATATATTCCTGCCATGAGATTAGAAACATAAATGCCAAGTGGAAACTTTTCCCTAATGATATAAGTTTGTGTTATATAACTTGGGGAGATGTAAGAATTACTGCAGATATTCCATCTTTAATTCACTCCCAGGTAATTCTGATACAGGTGTTCAGCTCTTCCCTACACTGTTCCAAAGCCCAGACACCCACAGTGTAAGAAAGCAAAGCCTATACACTTAAGTAAAACACAAGTAAGAGAAGAACCATAAGATGAGAGCATCACTATCGTGTGGGATTGTGGCTAAATATCAAAGTATAAAATTCTTTTTGAGACTAGGTTGCTATTCTTGGTGGTAAGAAAAAGTAAGTTTTGATATCCTCCTGGCAATGTCCTCTTTCTTTGGGATGCTCTCAGAGACTGTCCCAAAATAGCTTGTTCCTTTCAAGTTCCACACAGCATGGTTACTACT
The DNA here is from genome assembly GCF_021613505.1 of Equus quagga. Lineage (NCBI taxonomy): Eukaryota > Metazoa > Chordata > Mammalia > Perissodactyla > Equidae > Equus > Equus quagga. Next base: position 45,691,223 of record NC_060283.1, on the reverse strand, counting down.
GCAAACATGACATTCACTAAACATTTGCCATCTATACACCAGGCACTCTGCTGAGCATTTTACAGTCACTGTTTTCTTTAAATCTCATAAGAGCCTTAGGCGGCAAACCGTCTTATTCCATTTAACATACGAAGACATGGAGGCTTGGAGAGAGAAATTAAAACGTGCTTGGGATTACCACGAGTAGCAAGTAGCAGAGAAGGGAAATAACCCCCTTATATTTCAACACCCACTGAGATGGCCCAGGCCCAAAGAGGTGCTGAGCAAATGCTGTCCTCATTCCTTGCCACCTCTCTGGCACCACCACCCACCAAAGGGGTAGACATGGCCTACAAGGTCATGGATTCTCTAAATGCTGAGAATAGACAGCAGGGTAACACACATGCCTCAAGGAAAAGTAAAATTCAGGAATTAAAGGAGAAAGAAGAATTAGCCAAAAAGATAACTGTGATTCTCACTGTGGAACCACACAGCTCAAATGCGACTCTCTAGACTCTTCCAAGGACAAGCCCTTTGCTGCAATCCATACTTTTGTATTATTGTCAAGTATTATTATTTCTTCCCCTTATCATGACTCACTCACAGGCTGGCTCTTTAAGTAGTCCATGAGCTGATAAAGACAAAAGCTGACCGGTTATCCTCAGAACTCAGTGCAGTAGAGTATTCTTTGATAAAGAGGTGTCTGTCATGTTCACATTCTGTGCCGGGCAAAACCAGACACAGTTCCTGCCCTGTCAGAGCAGGGGAGACAGGCGTTCACCAATTAATCACACAAATGTGAAATTGGAAGATAAACGTACTGAAATTTTTATGAAAGTATAGAAGAAGAGGTATAAAACCAAGGTATAAAAATTCTTTTAGACACCAAGATTGTTATTGCAATAAGAGAATATTGCTATTTTCATAAAACCCTCTGTGTTCTATGAGAGCAGAGAACAGGACGGCTTTGACCAGTAAAAGGCCACAGCTGCATTTTGAGAAGATCGTTTTGGCTGCAGTGTAAACAGAGTGAGGGGTCACCAGAAAGGCAGTGGCCCCAAATTTTAGTGTGCAAAGCAATTATCTAGGCAGCTTCTTTAAGAATGCAAATTCTTAGAAGCCACGCTTTCCTCGGGAGGAGTGTACAGACTTCCTCCATACACCCTCACACACTTTTGGGGGGAGGTTCTGACAAAGGAGGTCCATAAAACCGCCTGCACTGACACACAGGGTCTGAGGGTAAAGACAAATTGGTTGAGAGCAGGCATACAAGGAAAGACCGGTTTCCTCCAAAAACCATCAATATCTGAGTGTAGCAAAATGCAAGCAAATCTGTGTTGTCTTGAAAACAAAGAATTTGCTTCACTAATCTGATGTTGTAAATAATGTGGACAGGGAGATGCAAAGCTATGCAAAATGTTTATATTGGGTCCAAATTCAAAGGGGGTAGAGCTGCAACCTGCTTTCAAGTGCGGATGCTAAGGGACTAATAAAGTTTTAGGGAAAAAATTACAAAATATAAACAAAGCTTGATTTTCTAAATTGCCTTCTGTACTTCAAATGAATTGAACATGGTTCCCAACTTCCACAATATTATCAAAACTAATTTTTAAAAATTTGAGCAAAGCATAACAAGCCCTTGTTTCTCAAAAAGGGGTATTTATAAATGAAATGAATATTCTATTTGCAACTTCTCAAAAATCAAATTATCTGCTTCTGTTTGGCGTGAAATAGAACTACTTGCAGTGTAGATTTTATGTTGGGGAAGATGAAGATGCCTAAGTGGTTTTCTGTCTCACTCTCTGTAATCTCCAAGATAACGGCATACAAAATAGCAAAAAAGAAAGAACAAAAATGAAAATCAATGCGACATTTTAATAATCTTAAAGTGCCATTGTTATGTAAGTCATTAAAATGGTAATCAAGAAATAATCATATTCTTCTTTTGACTCCCTTAATTTTCCTCTATTTCCTTGAAATCAGTGTCCTTTGTGGCCAGTGCAATGACTTTGTTCAGTCGAGCTCCCCACAGTCCGTCTACATGGTTTCATAAATAATAGGTAACTGTGAATATCTCCTAATGCCATCTGATGTGCTTAATGAATTGTAGCAAACTGGTCTGTTCCCACAATATTCATCTGGAAAAGTGCCAGAATAGATACTTCACCAAAGCTGCCAAAGCCAATGGAGGACCGGAGTTTGAAGAAGGAAGCTGCTTAAACGAAATATTCCATGATATCTATTATGTTGCTAGCGTCTCTTACAGAATTTTTCAGGAACAAAAAAAGAGTTTTAAAAGGAAACACAATATCAAATCCAGCTTACTGGAATCGGTGACTACCATCCACTCAATTCTTCCCAGTCTCTGTATGTTATTTATTGATTCAGTCAACAAAAATGTATTGGGTACTTTCTATGAGTCAAGGACACAGCATTAAAAAAAAATTTCAAGTAAAGTGCTTGCCCTCATTGAACTTACATTCCAGTATCGTGGAGTGTCAGTAAACAAACAAGCAGAAATATAGCACATATTATGCATAATATAATAAAGATCCTGCAGTGATAAATGTAATTTCCTTCTTGTGTGTATTATCAGAACGTACTGTATGAGATGCGTGACTCGTATTTGTTTTTTTCTGTGCATCCTCCCATAGGTTGGAAGCTCTCTGAAGACAGAGACCGCATCTAATTCATATTTGGCTTTCCCACAATGCTTTGCATATAGCAAAATTTTCAATATGTATTTGCTGAAATAAATCTAAAACTCTCTGCTTAAAACTACACAGGAGCATGTCTTTGTAGGGTTTCTTTTGCCCATGTAGCTTATGTAGGACAAATGTATGCAGGTATGCCCATTTGCTGGATGATAAGCAAAGAATTTCCTCAGGCATCTGTCTATAATTTTGAACATTCCTCCACCTCAAGTCGAATTTTGCCATTCATGTGATTTGAGAAAGCCACTCTATCTCTCTGAATTTTATTTTAATACATTGGGACAATGATAATGCACATTCCATCAAATAGCATAGTAGATGAAAAAAATTACAAGTGTCACTCTGGTTTTTATTGTTATCATGGGAAGTGAGATTCTTTAGGGCCAAAGTTTGCTAATGGAGGTTTATAGGTCATATTTGATCCTAGATTTGTTTTCCTTGGCAGGTACACTTTTTTCACCCAATTTGACTACCCTGATGTGGGCATGCACATCCAGTTCAACACAGTCCAAGCTGCTCCAAGCTCCTCATACCTGGCCCTACTTCCCTCACGCAGTGGGCTGCCTGAGTTGCAGAAGGCATCCACGTTTCTAGACATTGGCTAAGCACACTAGGCCATTATCGTGGAACCTATGTCCACAAAGTGGCAGACTCAGCACCTTGGAGGAAATAAACAGTGTTTGGCATCCCATCCACTTCCATTTAAGCCTGTATAAAGTGACATCAGTCATTATCACTGTTGAGGTAGGTACCCTGGGCAGGTGGGACTCTTGGGTTATTCATTCTCTTCCACAGTGGCAGGACCTGAAGTGAATGGATGGATGCATGGATGGATGGGTGGATGGATGGATGGATGTATGAATGGATGGGTGGATGGATGGATGAGCCAATGAATGAACGAATGAACGAGAAGACTCTGAAGGAACAAGATAAGATAACACAGGCCTAAATATTCCTTGGTCCAAGATCAAAACCGAAGCAGCAAATACTGGAAGTTCTGCTCCAGATTAAGTGCAAGAGTATAACACAGGTCTCACACTGTTTGATGATATTACAAAAAAGTGTAAAACTACTATCAGTACTTTTTTTTTTTAACAAGATCCAGGAAATTTCCAATCATAAACATTACCAGAAGTCTCTGAGAAATTTGGGTAGGAGTTTCTCTCTACTTTAGATCACCCTTAACATATATTTCTAAGAATTCCAAGGATTATTCTTAGGAAAACAAAATGATACAGATCGGGTCAGAATGAGGCAAACTAAAATGATTGTTCACGAAAGAGTGTTATGAGCTTGAACTCTCTAAGAATGCCGGATGGTACGTAGCACTTTCTGTGGCAGAGTCTTTGTTCCTCTTTTCTTTTTTATTCAAGGAAAACTGACAATGATTCTTGACAAAATAGGTCTGACTCACCCGATTATTCATTTGCTCTGTGCTTTCGTGTGTGCATACTTCATCTTCAGGCACATTTTGTTCCTGAGAGCTTGCTACAGCAATGATTAAGCTTGCACTATCTCATTCAGAATCTTCTTTCCAGATGCAAAAACTTGTAAGTCAGAAAGGCTGGATCCCAGCTGTAGGAACTGGGATCCAGACACGAGGTGATAAGTGACCCAGACATCTATCTTCCCAAGTGTTCTCAAGAAACTGGAGGTCCCTCCCTCTGCAAAGGGTAACAAGTTCTTGATAAAGAGGAATATAAATGAAGGGATATAGAGCTGAACTCTTTACAAGATATAATAAGTGTTCTCAAATATTTGAATGGCTAATCTATCAGAAAATGAAGCAGGATTACTCAACTGTGCTTTAATGTGCACAATCTACCTTGGAGAATCCTACCTACAGACACATATTTTCTGTGCAGCCTTCCAGCTGACCCAGAAGGGTTCATTACTGTTCTGTTCCCTGAGAACATTCCATAGAGAGTGTCCTTTATATTTTTGTTACGGCTTTTGCAACACTGTGTAACAGTTAGGTATGAACCTAAGTCCTCCGTTGGTTGCCACTTCAGCAGGGAATTTCCAGTGCATAGGCACAGTTACTAGCATATCATAGGCACTAAATAAGGTTGCTGAATGAACGAATGAATGAATAAATGAATAAATAAATGAACAAATTAGGACATTTGGGTAGGAATTTCAGCAAGGTGAATTAAGATTTTCTAGGAAGGCTTTTCCACAATGGAATGTTTATCTCCCAAAGTTGTGACTTTCATAATTAATGGAAAAAGTAGGGAAGAATGGCTGAAGACACACTATCTCCCAGATTCTTTTTACATGTTAGTATACCGGCTCAGCACAAGGTTGACATAAGGGAAGCCATATTGTAGAATAGAAACCATATTGTAACTTTGAATGACCTCTGACTAACTAACCCAGCTGGATATGCACTCTCCTGGAGATCTACCTGCTCTGTAGATTTTATGATCCCTGCTTGTGCATGTACCTCCCGGCTGCGATGAGACAATAACTTCGTTCTTGTGAGTTCTTTAGGAATGTGATGACCCCCTGGACAGAGAGTCTATGTTGATAGCCATCGTCAATGACAACTGAAGTATCTGGTGTGGTGACTCCCAGTCTGCAACACCAGAGGGTCAACGTTCCTAACCGCCCCTCCCCCGATAACCCACTGGCCTATGTAACTGCTTCAAGATTCTGTGCCCCCTTAAGATGGTTCTTTAAGAAACTAGTCCTTCATATTCCGATTTGCTAGCTAATTGCTTAATGTCTGCCCTTTCTCTGCCAGCATCTTGCCTCTTGATGATTAGCTTTTGTTTTGTGGCGAGCAGATCATGCCCTTTGTGCAGTAACACTAGTACATTTATTCTAGTTTTATGGAGGAGGAATCTGAGATCGAAGAGCTTGAGCAACTTAGTTAAAGCCCTCAGACATTAAATGGTGAAACTAGGATTTGAATGACCTGTACGAACACTAAGCTTGAGTTTCCTCCTAAAAGATACTCTCCAATTCCAAGGCACTGTTTAAGCAGAGACTGAAACACAGTCTAAGAGATGATGGAGAAGAGGCCCCTGGAGCGGAAAGTCCGGTTAGAGCGCTAAGGTGCGTGTTCAACACAGAGTTATACGATTCTTTGAAGAAGAAATTACATATTGATCCATATCTCTACAAACTTAACAAATAGCAGGGGCTACAATGATACTACCTGAAAGAGGATGACTCATTTGCTAGAGCAAACTTTGAAGTACAAATGGAAAAGAAAATATTTCAAATTTTCAGCTCAATATCTATAAAATGTAATTATCGATCTTTAACCTATTGCTAAACTTTTACTTGACATTTCTAAAGCCAAAGAGTCTCCTTTGTGACCAAGAATAGAAGACTATCTCCATTCCCCATTAAGACCCTTATTGCCCTTTCCATATGGAAAGCTGGCATCTCTGTTAAAAGGCAATTAATTACCTTTTACTTCTAGTGGAGTGCTCAGCAACACTTAATTAATTCTTTCCTTTTAAAGTTCAGCATTATTACTTTCTGGAGGAATTCCAGATTTTAACAGATGAACCCTCCAGAAATAGGCTAGGCTGAGGTGACTGGAGAGAACTCTATTTTGCATCTACATATCCAAGGGACCCTGGTATTAATTCGAGACGTTATCGTAGCTACGTACCAAGCTATGTGAATGCCATAGCTTGGTGGTAAGAGAAGGAACTCCTCCTGTTGGCCTGTGACCAGAAAGAGAGTCCTCACCCTCGATGAGCCAGTATCTTACTGTGAAAGTTGAGATGAGATTGCTAAAACACTTGATTGCTTCAATTTTTACGTAGGAGGGAATGGGGATAGCTGTTTCATCAGAGCAGAAAGAAAAAATGTTTTGCAAGTAAGATGTCCCAATGAGGTCAATGGAATTACTCTGATTCCCTTTGCCCTAGTGGTCCACGTCAAACTGAATACTAAGGACAAGAGTTTGAAGACAGGGAACAAGTAGAACAGCCTTGTCTGTTAAAAGTACTGTGTCTGTTTCTGAAATTAACCTCTCAGGAATCAATGGAATCCTTGTCTTTGAAGGAAATCTACTCTTCGAAGGAAGATGATGTGTATGTACACTGTGAGTTTGCTATCATGGGATTACCTAATAAGATAACATTTATGAAGTGCATTCTTTGAGCTATGTGATTTAGCTATTACCCTATTGAATTCTTTAGCTCAGTGGTTCTCTACACTGCAGCCACACAGGTGGTCATTTTCTTTTTCTCCTTGAATATCCTAGACTTGCTCTTGTCTCAGGATCTTTACACTGCTGCCCCTGCTCATTTTTTCATCTCCAGATCAAATACTTTCTCTTCAAAAATGCTTTTCTCACTTCTGGAGCCTTAATATTCTTTCCCAACCTTACCTTTATCTCTCTCCCTTCTGTAAACATGCTTATTTTCTTTATTCAGATTTTACCAACTGATTCCATTCTGCTTCTTTCTTTCTTTGCTTATTTTCTGTTTTTCTTCCTTTATTGAAAGTACGTTTTGGGAAAGTAGGAATCTAGGCCGCTTTGTTCTCCGGTGAGTTCCTAAACTCTAGAACAGTTCTTGGTTCCTATCAGCTCCTCCATAAACATTTGTGGAATGAGTGAATGATGGTTGCATGGACATACTCTTTGATTAAAAAACCCAAGGGGGAAAAGAGATTTTTACTCACCTGCACCACACCTGTACAGGAATCCAAAAAGATGCAGCCTTTGGGTTCTTTGGATATTTTTTCATCTTTATAAAAATTCATGATGTAGGAGTTATCTGGCAACTGAGTCAGCTGGAAGTAGCGCTTTTTGAATGACTAAATAATGGAAAAGAGAGAACGAGGTAGTTCAAATTGCAGTGTGCTGTTACTCATGGAAATTAGAATTTTCTAATGCCTTCACGGTGCTACATCTCTAGAGAAGCGCATCCTCCTTTCTCATAAATAAAATATGACACAAAACATAAACTCAATGCAAACGGCCCTCCTCTGTGCTGTGACCGAAGGAGGGGATGTCAGGAACAGTAGCAGAAACAGAGATGAGTCTTGATGTCTCCTTACCCGAACAGTAACAGTATTGTTCACGGTGCTGTTGAAATTCCCCTTGTAGAGCCAGCCAGACTTGAAAACTCCTGTTCCTCCCGCTCCCCCTCCGCCCTTGGAAGACGAGTGGGAAGTGGTATCCTGCACAAAAAAGGCCTCATTAGCATTTCTGCAATCTTCTGTGAATCCCAGATCTCAGACACTGCACTTAAAAACGAGTCTCCTTTTTCTCTCTTTGACTCATCTTAAATAATCATGTTCAATTTCAAAACAAGTGTGATTCATTTTCAGTGAAAGCTCTCACACAAACAGCCATTACAGTTTATTTAAAAAACTGGTCAGAAGGCAAAACATTCCAGTGAAACACAGGAACTGATTATCCTCATGTTTTAAACATTTCACTTTCAACAATTTACTTACTTCATCCTTATCAGCATCTTCATGGTCAACCTCAAAGGAATGTGAAGGAAGTTTCTCTGGTTTGTATTCTGCTCTGATATTAAAAAAAAAAATCGGATTTGTCATTTGAGAGATTTCTTTCATTTCCAGCTCTTTCCTGGGTAACAACTACTGTGGTAGCCTTCTTACAAATTTTTATAAAATATTGTAATCTTGTGAGGGTCCCATTTCCTTTGGAAGTATTAACTTTCCCTATACCATTATATCTTACCTTCAGTAAATAAATCTCTATTTTAAACCATGGAGTTACTATCTTACAGATTTATGCGTATCTTCTTGAATTAGACGAAGGCAAGCAGGACAATTTTAAAGGGTTGATGGTTTGTATTTTCCTTCCTCCACATTTTGAAGTGGAATATGAAATAGTGATGCTTTCACTATTTTTCTGTTTTGCCTTTAAATGACATGCTCCAAGGTACAAGACTGTCATTTGAAGAACTGTGGTCCTCAGAACCAGCCTGTACTCTGGCCACTAGGCTGCGCTGCTCCTCTAACTGTGGCCTCCCCATGAGGCTGCAGCAATGGGACTTAGTGGCAACTGTGCTCAGACCTTGTGCATTTCCATGGTAGCACAGAGACGCCTCTACATCATAGCATCACCGACGAGCCCAGAGGAGCAAGAGCGTACACCTGGCTCTATAAATGGTAAAATAAGACAAAAATAAACTTTCTTTGGCTTGATCCTATCGTACTTCATGGTTGAATGGAAATCGGACAAGACCATCCAAGCTTCAGGCATTCCTTGATAGCTTGCTAGAAAGTCTTACATGTGGAATTTGTATGGAATGTTCGTTTTCTCTGGGATAACTTATATTATATAGAAGCAACCTAAGAATCTGACTATTGATTAAAAAAAAGCCCAGTAGTACATACAGTATTCACATCACAAATCATTTCCCATATTGATGGTATCCCAGACAGGAAGGTGAATGACCAAGGACTCTTTACACTTAAGTATGCATCAAATTGCCAGACTGTGCATTCACATAGGGATACAATGGATTCAAATGGACTCAAAATATTCTTTACCCTCCCTCTGAAAGTCATGCAAATGCCCATTCCCAGTTCACGCAGGGAATGCAAGAGCACAGAAAGAACATTGTCTTCACTGTTAAACTACCGGAAGCCTGAGATCAGAACCACATTCTCCATACCTGATAAGAGGTTTTTTTTCCTATTGTGGTAAAATACACACAACAGAAGAGTTACAATTTTAACCATTTTTAAGTGTGCAGCTCAGTGGAATTAAGAACATTCACATTGTTGTGCAACCATCGCCACTGTCTATCTCCAGACCTTTTTCATTCCCAAACAGAAACTCTGTACCCATTAAATAAAAACTTCCTATTGCTCCCTCCCCACAGCCCCTTGGTAACTATTATTCTACTTTCTGTTTCTAAGTATTTGACTATTCTGGACACCTCGTATAAGTGGAATCATGCAATGTTTGTCTTTTTGTGTCTGGCTTATTTCATTCAGCATAACGTCTTCAAGGTTCATTCATGTTGCAGAATGTATGAGAAGTTCATTCCTTTTTAAGGCTGAGTAATCTTCCATTGTAACCTGATAAGAGTTTGTGCCCCCAAATTGTTTCCCTGAATGCACCCTAGACTCTACAGAATGAAGGCTCTCTCCCCGTAGAAGCTGGGTATATGTCTCTTACGAGATTCCGCTATTTGTGCACTTGTCTTCACCCTCCATCAGATTACACATTTCTGAAAGCCAAGGACTCTAACAAAGTCCCATCTACACTTCCCTGAGCTTTTTCCCTTCCTATTGTAGAGATGCTCAATATGCATTCCCTGATTGAATCAATGATAGACAAAGTGAACAAGGGTATCACGGAAGTAAGGCATCTTGGTGATGTGCTTTTTTAGCTGTAGAACAAATTTTTGGTGATCAAAATCTAAGAGGCACCCCTAAGGTTTTAAACAGATTTTTAAAAAGTATCTTACTATTGTGAATTTATCTCATAAATTCAAATTAAGAAAAGTTACTTGCTACCAAAATCAACAGCTAAGAAAAATAAAGCTAGTCTAGGGTACACAGTACTTGATATTGAGTATTAAAGATGATATCTAAAGTCTCATTTCAGTTCTAGTTCCAATTTATTTCTCTATTTTGCTTTGGTTGCACAGTCTTGGTATGAAATCTCAAGATCCACAGATAAGTAAGGCTGCAAATGGTAACAGCCTTATTTAAAAGCCAGAGGCTTGAAAGAAGAGTGGTCGGAAATGTGCATTTCAAGGTTTACCCCATCACACGGTTCTGGCACATGGGCAGTGCTCAATGAATATTTGTTTATTGATGTCATAAGTAATATAAATTCACTTGCATGAGTATGTATTATTCCAAATTTCAAAAACATATTAAAACAATAAACAACAAAGAAGTTAAAAATATATACCAAGATAGAAGAAATTTTGTAGTGAAGTCTAAATATGGACTACGCAGCATGTTGCTTTTTATTAAATTATATATGTGTGTAATCAGACATTTGTACACAAATACTGGGATTCCACAGTCTAGTCTAATCTTGCTATTTTGCCAAGAAGAAAACGAAATCCGTGACAGTTATTCACATCAGCACATGGTGGAAGAGATGGGATCAGGAGCCTTATTTCTGAAATGCTACTTCCTGTATTTAAGATAAGTTAATCCAAGTTATCTTTAATAAGCATGTTAAGTAAGATTGCAGTGATTTTTCTCTTCCAAAGGACCCTGGTGTACCCACAGCTCTTTCTCTTTCTTGCAGAGCCTTAGAGATACTCAAGCTTATCTGTGCCAGTTGCCACTGACATTAACCTGTCCTGCTTCTTTTGGTTAGGGTCAACTTTAGGTGAAGGCGGAGCAAGTAGCAGACCACATGGCGTTATTTTCGGACGACTGGGAAATTCTTCCTAGCCCACCCAAAATATTCCTTGTCTGCTTAACAACATCTTGGCATTCCTTGAACAAGAAGCAGTCCCTTTTACTTTTTCATTTGATTGACAAAGTAAAGCTTTTAAATACAACCCCTCCTACCCCCCTCCTCCCGAGAAAAGTGCCACATTGCCTGAGATTCACAGGCAGGTTCAAATGGCTGATTTCAGAGCAATTACTCGAAGTATTTTGCATGCAGAGGAGGGAATACAGAGTGTTCCAGAATTCTTAAAATGATGACAAGGGCAGTAAAGGGAGTGTTAAGGAAACATTCCAAGTGAAAGATAAAGGAATGAGTAGGGAAAATTGAGGAAGAGGCAGCAAAGACAAATTCGACCGTGTGATGTCAATATTTGGCTCAGGGGTGGCCCAATGCTATATGCTAGTCATTTCCTGTCAGTCTGTCCTTGACCTTGGTACAATTCGATTTGTTTCTGAATTCCTTATTCTGTCCTCTCCTGCCAGCATGCTTATCCTTTCTTCTCTTTATTACAAAAGAATAACTTTATAGGCATTTATTCTTGATAATTATGGATCACAATAGTGGCCATGTTCTGCAGTCTAACTCTCACTTCCACAAAGATACTCATAAACTTATAAAAAAGGAGAGAAGTAACAGCCTTTCAAACTAGCAATGGTACATGAACAGAGAATTAAAGAAACAAAGTACGGTTTTCATGAATCTCAATGTATAAGCCTAAATACTTGTGAGGGTTCTTCCACAAATCTCCCAGTAGAGAAGGGGAAATAACCACCGAGAAAGCCAATACTTTATGGCCAAAGTTTCACAAAAGTCCATGGATTTAATGTGACTTATGCAAAACTCAGCTCGAAATACTGTCCATCAGTAGGAGAATGGCCAAACAAACTATAGTAGATGCACCCAAAGGAATGTTACTCAGAAAAGAAAAGGAGCTACTGATCCATACAACAACATGGATCTTACCCAAAGACACTATGCTGAGTCAAAGAAGCTGGAAACACAGGAATACACATGGCGCAATTCCAATATTATCAAGTTCTAGGACCAGTAATACCAAGCTGTGGTGAAGAAAATGAGAGCAGAGGTTGTCTTTAGGGGTGATGATTGGCCAGGAAAGGGTAGCAATGAACTCTTTAAGGGTGATAATTATATTCCATATCTCAATAGGGGTTTGAATTGCACAGATGTGCGTATGGTCAAAAGTCATGGAATGGTACATATACAATTTGTGTGTTTCTTTGTAAAGTTTCCCTCAACAGAGAAAAATGCAAACTGTAAACACATATATCTCTAGTGAATGGTATGCATTCTAAAGTATTTAGAAAGCCAGTGAACAGTGTGTTGATATTTTAAACTCACTTTGAAATGATCAAAAATAAGATGGATTGATGGATGGCTAGAGGGATGGGTGGATGGATGGACGGGTAATGTGATAAAATAAACAGAGCAAAATGTAAAAGATACTTTTTAGACGATGAGAATATGGGTGTTCATTGTACAAGTCTTCCAACCTTTTTGCATGTTTGAAAATCTGAATAAAATATATAGAAAAAATTTTAAAAAGCGTTGAAAGAATTATCCAAAGAGTGACCAAAACTGACGTGTCTCCTAGACTGACTTTTTTTTATACTAAGGAAAATCAAAAAATGTACAAAAATATATATAAACTATTCTCAAAGAAAATGTTGAATAAGGATTTCTCAACTATTTTCTGCAGATATATATATATATTTTTTTTTTCTTAGTGAGGAATATTAGCCCTCAGCCATCATCTGTGCCAATCCTCCTCTATTTTGCATGTGAGATGCCTCCACAGCATGGTTGACAATTGGAGTAGGTCCGCACCTGGGATCCGAACCCGCAAACCCCGGCTGCTGAAGCAGAGCGCATGGAATTTTAATCACTTGGCCACGGGCCTGGCTCCTTTCCCTGATATTTTTAAGGACAAATGATTTAGAAAAGAAAGAAGGAAGTGTCATACAAATGCTGAAAAATCTTTAAAGAATTTCCCAAATGTGGCATTTAATACTTAGATAGCTATTCTATAATATACTATATTACAACTTGTGAAGTCTCCAAACTCTTTCATAAAATCAAATTTTCTTGAAACTTTCCTCTTCAGTTCACTTAAGTATTCTGATTCAAAAATAGCTCAGAAGATATGAGAGACAGATAAGACCAATGAGGTCCATAGCAAAGCTTCACCAACACCATGAGTCCCTAGCCATATTCACGCTGACCTTATTGTTCATTAAAAAAAAAATGTGCAGACCAGTGAGTGTCAATTAAGGTCATATCTGTGGCGGGGGGTGGGTGAATGTGGGCATGCCCTTTCATTGCTGGCTTTTCTCAATTCTGAGTTTGCTTGATCAAATTCCATGTGAGTTGAGAGCTATCTCAATTCTTGGAGGCCATTCTTCTTCACCTCTAAATGATCCAGTTCCCAGACAATACTTGTCACACAGAAAACCTGCCATAATGCCAACCATGTATCAGAAAATAAATCCCCAAACTGAGGAAGCTTGCATTCTAAGGGAGGAGATAACTGCTAATTAATCACAAATAAGATAATTTCCCTGGGTGGAAATGGTTGTGAAGAAAATTAAAGAGGGGAAGAGAAAACCGTGCTCTGGGTAGGGATGCAGAGGCCAGGTTTAGAAGGGTGGTTACAGATGGTCATTTAAGTTGAGAATGAGAAGATTCTCAACTTAAGATTGGTGATTTGGAGAAAAATCATTCTGGCTCACTGAATGGTGAGAGCAAAGGTCTTGAGGAATGGCCAAGATTGAGGTATCCAGGAGTGGAAGGCTGCTGGCGGTGGAGCAGAGGGAGGGAGAGAGAGAGAGATAGATAGGAGGGGAGGTCAGTCATGTAAGAAAGGCTCTGATAGTAGACAGCATTTAGACCACTGCTGAGGCCTGGGGGCTACAGAGGACTCTGCTTTCCCAATCTGTTCCCACTGGCCTCCCAGGCACAACCTTCCTGCCTTCAAGTAGCCATCATTACCATTCAGTCTCATGTCTGCAGGGCCATTAGCTATGACTGTTCTCTCTTTTGGGGGACATTAAATGTTTGAGAATATTAAAAGATAAGCACCTCTGCCTACTGACTTTAAAATTCTTCCCCCAGGAGCATGTGTGGTCTCTAAGAGCCTTTAGGATCCTGAGATAGGGGCTCAGAAGGGACTTTACCCTGTGGTGTTTGAACCCAACTTGAGTTGTCATTTCTGGGCAGTCTCATGTCTCATTTCTACATCCAAATTACCTCCTTTGTCCATAGAAGAGATGTGGGGATGCCTGAGTGCCCCATGAGTTATACCTGTGAGGTTGGGGCAAGTTACTAGCCCTTTCAGTGTCTGAATTTCCTTTACAGGATGGGGATAACAGTTCCTACTCCATGGGGTTACACATGTTAAATGAGATAATATACATATGGCACCTAGCACATTCTGGCTCACTCTTGACACTCAGGAAATGTTTTTTTATTAAAAAACGTTACTGTGGAATCATACAGCCTTGGCTCCTTTGTCAAAAATTAGCTATCCATAGATGTGTGGTTTTGTTTTACAAACAAATGCTTAGATATGGAGACAGGATTGGTGGTTACTAGAGGGGGAGCAGGTGGGGGGTGGGTGAAAGGGGTAAAGGGGCACATGTATATGGCGATGGATGGAAACTAGACTTTGGTGGTGAACACCATGCAGTCTATATAGGGGGCAAAACAGAATGATGTACACTTGAAATTTACATAATGTTATAAACCAATGTGACCTCAATAAAATTAAAAAAAAATTATTCTCTTTTAATTCAGCTAAACTGGTTACATTTTATTTGCTCTTCAGTCACAAAATATGAAATTTTCTTCTTTATATCAAACCAGATGTGGTTTGGTATATCTTGGCATCCTATATTTCGTGTTTCCTGGGAACCCCAAGTTCAGTGTTGATTTTTATTCCTAATGTGTGAAGGCTTTAAACTTTACATTCTAGCCTGAAATAATGTCTCTCTCCAGTATCTTCCCATGAATACACACTAAAAAAAGTGCCATTCTTTTTTTTTCTCCCCAAAGCCACAATACCTAGTTGTATATCCTAGTTTAGGTCATTCTAATTCTTCTATGTGAGATGCTGCCACAGCATGGCTGGATGAGCAGTGTGTAGGTCCGTGCCTAAAATCCAAACTGGCGAACACCATGCTGCTGAAGCAGAGTGTGCGAACTTAACTGCTCAGCCAAGGGGTCGGCCCCAAAAGTGGGGTTCTCAAGAGTCAATAGTAACACAATTTTAAGTTTAAAGAAGTAAAAAGAGGGAGATAAACACACACCTCTTTTTTCACTTTTCCGTAGTTGCCAGGTTTTATTGTGCAGCCTCAGCAACCCATAAAAAGAAATGATCAGTTTAAGTTGGTAGCAGACATAGCAGAATTCTTCTAACCCAGGAGGGATGAAAATGATTTACTTCTAACAGCACCAGATGGCCCGAGTAAATCATCTGTTTCCACCAGTGACCCAAATATGGGTAGTCCTTAGTGGGGAGTGCTTAGCTTTGTAAAAATCATTAAAAAAATAATTTTGCTATTCAGTGTTACAGCCTTCATTATTTCAGGGGCTATGTTAGAGGATTATAGTCTAGAATTCTGATTTTCATTTTGAATATAGTTCATCAACGTTTCTTACTCTGTGGCAGTCTTACTCTTCCCCTTCTTGGTATCAACTTCCACTTCTTTTGGTTAAAGTAAGGGAAATTCTCAACAACATTTCAGTTACTTTCTCATTTCTTCTCGTGAGCTTTCTTCTCATGCTCTATGAGAATTCCAATTCAACAATGAGATCCAGAATCTGTTCTTACTGGAGCTGCTTTCTCTATTGTTTTAATAGAGGAAGAATACTGTGAATGTGAAATCTTTTATTTACTTTTTGCCTTTATGGCATCATGAATATAAGAAAAGTTAAACAGTGTTTGGGGATAAAGCCAGTAAAGATTTCAACAGACCTAAAGGCAGTGGGAAGGCATTTATGCCAAAAAGTAGTGAAATACTGCTCTCTACACTCTCTTACTTTATATGCCGTCTTCCAACTGTGTGGACACAGCTCCCAAGTCGTAACCACTTCTCAGAACTATTTTCAGAAACAGGAAGTCCCGATGTTAAAAAACGCTTTGCTGGTCAATTGCACCTACAAAAGGGTGTCACTGACACCCAGACATTCTGAATGTCGTAATCACTCACGAAGCTCTATGGTGTAATGGGACCTTCCCAAAGCGAAGTTACAGGAGGTTCTCTCTTAAGAGTGCCCAGAGGTTAAAGGTCTGTTCAAAGATTTGCTAAAAGTAAATGTTCACTGTTTTGAAAAAAGATTTGTTGTTTCGGAGGAACATTGTTGTGCTCTTTACAGTAGTGCAACCCCAAAATAAATGGCCTCTTTCCCTCTTTGTTTTTCCATTCTCATCACTACAATCCCATTCTCCATAGAGTAGATCAAATGATCTTTTCAAGAGGTAAAGCAGATCACGCCACACTCTAGGTTAAAATTTCCACAGGTTTCTGTTGCAATGAGGATAAAATCCATGCTCTTATCCGGGACCGTATCCCAGAAGGTCCGCCGCCCAGTTCCACGGTTTCATCTCACTGCTCCCTTTCAAGCCTCAGTTCCAGCCTTCCTGATTATCATTCTGCTCAAGTGACCCTGCTGGTTCCCACCTCAGGGCCGCTGCCCTTGCTGTTTCCTCTGGGAGCCCTTTTTCCAAGATCACAAAGCTGGTGGCCACTGTTCCTTCAGATCTGAGCTCAAATGTCACCGTCTCAGAGCTATTCCACAAGTCTTCCTTCAAATTCTGCATTCAGGAGCTGAAGCAGCACTTCCAGCTATCCACATCTGGAAAAGATGTTTCTGGGGACACGGGAAATCTTGGAAAGTGGTGCCCAAATCGGAACCATGTGTCTACTAAAGAGTTAGATGCAACGTATCATTTCAATGTTTCACGTGAGGAGAGCGTTAATAAAAACTTAACGTTTGATTGTTCTAAGCGTTTTTCTGGATTATTTGCATCATTTTAGATGGATGAACCAATGTGTTCCAGTTTATCACAGTTCTTTGAGCAACTGTAATCCTAAATCCGCGAATATTACGCTTAAAATTTGCCATGCACTCAGATTACTTATTCATTAAGTAATTATTGCATACCCACTATGCGCTAGGCATTCTCCTAAGCCTGTAGGGGATTCTGCAAGGAAAAGTCCCTGCCCTTTGGGGGTTATTTCTTTAGTGGGGGACACAGACGCAGAATAAATCACTGCTTTAGTTCAGGTCAGGTGAGCTTCTCTGTGAAGGTGACATTTGAGTAGGTGCAGAACAAAGTCACCTTGTCCTAAAGGCTTTATCTCCCCAGAGTCCAGAAAAAAAATTATCTATTTTTCCCTTTTTGCTCTTCTTAGACATACATCACTTCTGCGGAGCTTGTTTATTTTGATATCCCAGCATGCAAATACATGAAACCAGCGGGAAACCTGAATGCTACATACAGCATACGATCAGAAAAATTTTTTGGTCCAAATTATACTTTTCTAATCCTCTTCTATCCGCTACCAAAAGGATAGCTCACAAAAGAATGATATCATGATACTTTAAAACATTGTTCAAAAGCTAAGTGAGTATATATACATATCTCACCCCCAATAGACTGTTGAACAAAATCTTCTGTTGTGACTCATTTTTAAATTTTGTAAAATATACCTTGACACTAGATTAATGTACATATATTCATGAACAATGGCAGAAATTAAACAGAGGACATATTTTACATATGGAAGAACACAAGGAGTACTCGTAATAGGTTCTTACCGGGGTAACTGTCGGATGTCTCCAGAATAATGTTCATATTTGTAGTTTACGACATACCACTGGGAACTGTAAAATTTACAAGCCTGAAAGAAAAAAAAGGTGACAATTAAAATATTATCATTAAAAAAATCAGCTGTGCTGGCCAAAAGTACCATGCATACAGTCTCATAATCTCTGGAGTGGTGTTAAGGTATATATGTTAATGATTTTAAGGTAGGTAAGGGGCTTGCTCATTATAATTATTCCCCATTTTCCAGCGAAATGGAAATCTAACTTTTCCCAGACTCTTGGGGGAGAAACCACTTAACATATTTATTCTATTTTACTCCATCAAGGAAAGCCTAATTTAATCATGCAGTGAATCACACCAGATATGTTGCTAACATCAAGTGTTGCCATTTTTCAGCTTTCCTTGGCACCCCTTCCATTATTTAACACTTTTCAGTAGTTAAAGACTTTATTATTTATATGTAATCCTTTAATCATAATTTTAGCCATTTCTTCTTGTTTTTGCATCAGTAACTTTCCTTTTCCTCTTTATGTCAACCCCATTGTGAAGTTGAAATCATTTTTCCAGTTTTACCTCTTTGCCTTCTAAGGTCCAACCTTCTCCCTGATTATTCATCGATTTTATAAATATATGTGAATAAAAGATGACCAAAAACTTTTTTAAAAACAAAGTTAATAATACAAAATAATAATCTTAAAGTGGCACATGGTGGCTGATTTTACAGTATTTACTGATGGCAAAATATTTCCCAAACACCTACTATGCTCCTAGCACTGTACTGATCGTGGAGTGGTAATGGGGATTTCACTACCTGGCTTTTAAGATTCTTTTTGATTGTAAAATTACATGAATCTGGGGATTCAACAGCTAACATTAGGAATCTAAGGAGATCTTGTCCTCTAGCACTAGTGGAAAAAATGAGAAATAAACTTACTGCAACATAGGAAATAAAGACCTGTGATTATCTTTGTAACCAAGAAGGGGACAGGCAAGATCTCTTTGTAAGAGTATAATTCAAGATGCAGAAATGTTGCTGCAAAGAAAGCACTGGCACCGTCTTTGCGGAAACAGAACGTGGGAGGGATGGGCCCAGAGGGCGATGTGCAAAGGTTGGTGGAGAACACACGGTGCCTGCACCTGGCTCAGGATGCACGCGAAGGACAGGGAGAACGGGGAGGGGTTAGGAGCCCACAGCTGCTGTGGATCTTTCTGGCCTTGAACTTTCTCAGCACCGTAGCTTTGTTTGTTCAGGGAAGCACCCACACACAAACCGGGGACCCAAGGCTAAACAGTGTGTGAGACTGGGACAAAGATGGGAGTAGGAGGATGGTGGCAGAGAGAACGTAAGAAGAGTTTAAAAACAAACAGCAACAAGACAGACATAGATAAGAACAGTAAAAGGGACTTCAGGAGATCTGTAACGACTGGAAGGGACAGAGAAGAGGAATGTGAACAGAACTGAATATTTAGCTAAAGTTAAATTTCTTAACTTTGAGCCAATTCTGCAAATCACATGTTTCTGGAAATAAGAGGAAAACTGAGACCTAATATGCTGCTTGGTTAAAAAGTTCTTTCTTCATTTTATTTTATTTTATTTTATTATTTTTTCATTATTTTATTGAGGGCACATTGGGTAAATTTCAGGTGTACATTATATTTCGGCTTCTGTATAGACTGCATCATGCTCACCACCAACAGTCCAGTTTCCATCAGTCACCATACACGTGTGCCTCTTTACCCCTTTTGTACCCCGACTTCCCCTCTGGTAACCACTAATCTGTTCTTATCCATGTGTTTGTTTATCTTCTACATATGAGTGAAATCAAATGGTATTTGTCTTTGTCTGACATTTCACTTAGCATAATACCCTCAAGGTCCATCCATCTTGTCACAAATGGCATGAGTTCATCTTTTTTATGGCTGAGTAGTATTCCATTGTATGTATATATACACAAACACACACACACACACACACACACATATATATATATATACACCACATCTTCTTTATCCTAAAGATGCTGGGGATTCAGGCAAGGAACACGTAGGTTGTTGGCATCCCACACCGTGGAGACAGAACATTCTGATTATAGTTCTTTCTCATCCTTCTCACTTACTTTCCTTTCTCTATATCTTGCTGTAATGCTCAAATAAAATAAAACATATTTTCAAATGGAAAACAAAAAGCATAAAACTCACTTCCTATTGCATTCTCTTTCAATCCTTTTTTCTGGTACATAGTTTTATGTAGTTCCCCTTCAAGTATATATTTGAATTTGAATGTTGTTTATTCACTTAATGGTATATTCTAGAGATTTTTACATTTGCTTTCTAAATTTTATGACCACTTTAAATAAGTAGAATAAAATATCATACCCTAATTTACTAACTGTCTCCCTGTCTTAGAGATCCTTCATTCATTAATTCATTCAACAGACATTACTGAACCCTTACTGTGTGCCCGGTGATGCTGTAGGTGATGCGAATACATCAGTGAATACGGGACAAAAATTCATGCCCTCTTGAAACTTGTGCCCTTGGGAAGAGCTGGTCAATAAACATAAAAATGAGTAAATTGTGCAATATATTAAAAAAAGGTCAATGTCATTAAAAATAAAGCACAGAAAGGTGGATGGATAGAGTTGGAGAAAGTGGGCCAATTTAAGTAGAATGGTTAGGGTGGGTATTACAGAGAAGAAGATGACATTTGAGCAAAGACTTATAGAAAAGGACAGAGTTAGCAGTTATTATGGCTACGTCAAATTTTGCGCCATTGTAGAAAAACATGCTTCAGGATTTTTCCTCATGCATTTGGTCCTTCCATCTTCCCCTAAGTCCATCCCATTTTGGATTATTTTCTTAGGATGGAGTACTCAGAATATTTTGAAGAGTCTTGATAAAACATTGCCAAACCAATCCGTATTCTTTATAAGAAAAATACAAATGGAGGGTCCACCACTGAACCAGGAGCAACAGACCTTTATTCTTCTTCTGGAACTAGTACTGACTTCCAACATGATTTTGGTCAAATCATTTTATTTATTAGGATCTCAGATTTAGCTATTGAACATTCAGAATATTAGACTGGATTAGAAATTTTTGTACCATAATATCTATCTATACACTTCCTAATCTGGAAGTTTTAATGGGACAAAGATACATTGATTTACTCATTGCCCTTTCTTCCTATGGATAGTATCTACGTTTACCCATGATAAAGATGTATTCTCAGGCATATTACACACGATATTCACAATAAGCCACAGGCGTAAGCGAATCTGAGATATGTTAATTCTGAGTTCAACTGACCAAAGATCAAAGTGGTACTTTCTTATTTTAGTACAGTTTAGTAAAGAACTCTCTCTCTTTTTTTTGGAATGGCAAGCGCTTGTCAGATACTGTACTGCTAGGTGCATAAAATCTTACAATTTTTTTACATACAATCTTACAATAATTTACAGATGTAATAATCTTACAATCTTTATATATAATCAACAGACACTCATGAGATTTTATTATTCCCCTTTTATAGATCTCAGAGGCAGGGAGAGCCTCAGATGTTTGTTCAAGACCCCACATAGGAGAGAAGCAGGATTTCAACCTGGATTTGTCTGACTCTGAAAGTCCGTTCAGCTAATTTATGAAGTGTTTGATGATTACAGACTTTTTCTTTTTTTAGCACATCTGACCATCATTCCAGATGTTTCGTTTGGTGTTTCTGTTTTTGTCTTGGAGTCAGACAGACCTAGTTTTGAACTTGGTATTAGCTTTGGGATCCCGATTAAGTAACTTAATATCTCTAAATTTCTTTATCTGCCTAAAGAATACCAACTTCCTTAGGATCAAATAAGAAAATTCCTGTAAAGCACCTAGCACAGGGTAAGTACTTAATAAATACTTGCTTTAAAAAAAATCAGTTTTCCCAGCAAGTTTGACTCAATCTATAATTCACATTCACAATAGTTGATAATAACAACCTCTTTCTTGATTTATAAAAATATAGTTTTGGACAGATATATTAGCTCTGATTATCAAAGAGTTCTGTTTTAGCCAAATTCCTTCTGAATTTGTTTGTTACGCTTTATGTATCTGGTGGTGGGTGGATGAAGATTAGGGTTAGACAACATGACCCTTAAGAATCCTTCTAAATTTGCGATTTCTCTGATTCTGAGAAAGCCAGTGCATTTTACAAACACATGAACGTTTCTCCTACATAGTTATGGCATTTTGGAAATGTTACGATAGAAAATTGTTCTCTATTCTTTGTTCCAGCCCACACAGTCACTCTAAGAAGATCATTAAGAACTATTATAATTATGACTACAACTCCTCTTTGTCCCCAAATGAAGCTGAAATGACCTGTTGCAAATTCAAAGTCACAAGCTACAACTCTTCTTGTTACCATAAGGCACAGGCTCCATTTTCCCTTACTAACTACCTAGCCCACAGCACTAGTTTCCTATAATACCAACTCCTCTTTCCTTTAAAAGCGATGCTGCCACAGTCTACTTCAAAAGTGACAACTGTGAATGTCCAGCAAAAGTTTGCTGGGCTGGTTAGTTTTTCCAACAGCAATGCCCTGATTCACATTTTATTCATTTATTATATTTGCTTGTTCAGTCTTTATCCTTGCCTTCTCTGCCTGTTCTATGTTTAGATGCAAACGAAGCTGAGCAAAGTCAACATGGTCGAAGGTTTCCATGACATTAGGATAGTGTTTCCTGAATTGTGTTGTGTCCATGAATTATTTGGGGTTGCTGATTAAAATGCATGTTCCTAGGTTCCACAAGAGAGTAACTGAATCAGAATCTCTAGAGGGGGCCCTGAAACCCATCATTATACTTGAGTGACAATGTGGCTCGGTCCTTGTTGTGCTGTTTGCCTAAGAACTGAAAGCACTAGGGTCCTAGCTTCATCCAGTGGACTCTGGTAACTGGGATTACCCTCCAGTTCTCACTTAAATAGACACAGCCTTTTAAAACAGCAGGGTGCACATCCACTCCAGCATCGGGTTTTAGTTATAGTGGGTATTCAATATATACTTGTTGAATGAATGAATCTTCTATACCCTTTTTCCTTTAGAAATAACTAAACAGGACACTTTGGAAGTTCTAAAAATCTAAACGTTTTAGAAAAGATTGGGCAATTGTAAAGGGCACTCTAAAACACTGTAAAGAGAATATTTCACTTTTTTCCCTTTCCTCTCCTCTTTAGAGAATTATCAGAATCAATTCAAATCATGTTACACACCTCAAACAGCAATTTGGGTTTGGCAACATAATTTGTCCATCTCTTAAAAGGGCTGATTATTAGATTCTGGCTACAGAGTAATAAGCAGGTTACAGATGGCTTTTTAGATGTAAAATTATTTTTCTTTCTGGCTATAGAGGTTTATTTAATTACATGATACTTTCTTGCCAGAAAGATTTATGCAACCACAAAGGGTGTTCATTTTGGCTGTTAGTCATCACTAGGATTAATTCTGGATTTGTAAAATGATGGTGGTAATTTTCATATTCATGCCATTCTTTATAAAGTTCAGAATTATGGCGTTGGATGAATGTTGAAAATTAAGCATCATGAAATTAAGTGAATTTAGGCAAGTTATGAATTGAAAGGGTAGCTGGATAACTTATTGTCCACACTGAGACACAAGTGAAAGAAGATGCTATTAGCCAGGTCAACAGGTAGATCATGAGACTATTCCTGCAAACCAGAACATGTGGTTACTCAATACTTCGATATTTTAGAGAAAAAGAGAAAAGGCACTGAAAACATTTTTTTTCTTTAATTGGATCACACTATGTATTCTTTTTTTGTGTGTGTGAGGAAGATAGGCCCTGATCTAACATCTGTTGCCAATATTTCCCTTTATCTTTGTTGATTCTAAATTGAATCATAATATTTGGTTTGTCTTTTCATAATGTGTTGTATTAAGGCAGCTGAACAAACTGTAAAATTAGACTTTCGTAAATCACACCTGTGCCTGACCTGGGACCATCCCTCTAATTTCACAGGTAGATCTCACAAGTAATCTGTCAGGACATCAACAGTGGATGGTACTAAAAAAGCTTGGTAATATTATGATCTAATCATTTTTTCTCATGTAAGGCATAAAATCTGGGTTGTAGCTCAATGCAACTGAAATTTTAGGTTCAAATTTAAAATGGGTTCGTCTTGAGTCTTCCGCTCCAGTGTCTCTGACTCGTACTTCTGTATTTTCTTTCATTTAGCACCAAACATTACAGCACCATTTTTATTGTGGAGAAGAGGAGGCCAATTCAGAATTAGAAGAGTTTTGCATATCTGGAAACAAGGCTATTACTCTAGGGATTTTGGTGACTAGAAAATAAATTTCTTCAGGTTCATTAATGTGAAACACAAAATCATTTTGTTTTCATCAGTGTTTTCCACATACATTTTATCCTAATGCCACTAAAAAATAAATGCGTTTGAATTTACCTTAGTCAACTTTCATATGTTTATTATCTTTAGTGTTATATATTTAGTGTAAAAAAAAATTAGGTGATCCATTTTGTTCTGGCCATGATAGAAATAAAATCATACATATAAATATGAGCAGGAGAAATATAGGCCAATAAAGATTTTGAGATCATTTTTCCCTTAAATCCTTAAACTAGCATAATAAATACCACATTACTTGTAAATTTACTTTTAAAAAGTATACTTGAAGTGAAAAGTCCTCCATGAAGACCTTCATTGGTGAATTAAGAGCCACATTCTTCAAAACAAAAACAACAATCTTTGTATTTGCACAAATTTTATTAGGAAAGGATTGTAACTTCTTTTTTTAATCTGGAGAGATTTTTATAGTTGAATTTTCTCCAGTATCTTCCAGTAGTTTAAATTGTGCATGTAGAGTGAGAAAAACCATGCTTACTGTGCTTCAGTCTAAATGAATGAGTTAGAATCATTCATTTGGGGCCCAACGATTCATAATCAGAAAACAGTATTCATTTTTACTTAATTTATTCATAGATGCAAAAAAACACCCTCCTGAATCATTTATTGAAAGACTTATTCTTATTTCTGGGTAAGTTTGAGTGCACATTATTTTACTTATGAGATTCAAACAATTTGTATAATGTACAAAGGCATTTGCTTAAAAGAATGGTTTCTTTATCAATGTACACAATATGCAGTCCAAAACGGAACATGAAGCACATAAAATCATTTTAATTGTAAAAGAAATTAAATTCCTGTGTTTTCTTCAGACAAGGTACGTTTCATTCCAGTTAGATATATTTCTTTCCATTAACAAAAATGGGCAGCAGGAACTACATTTGAAATCATCACCAATACCCCTCTCCTCATAATTTTCTTTGCTATGTCTGGGACTCAAGTTGCTGAATCTCTCTTTTATTTGTCAACATGATGTAGCTTCTACCTTGAATACTTATAATTTTCTCTTGAACTAGGTTGGATGCCATTTGTCCGGGTCCAAGTGGTGGAAGAGGAAGAGGAAGAAATTTCATTTTCAGTATTATACTCATTTGATCATATTGATTTTCTTGTTTACAAAATGTTACTTCTTAAATAATTAGGGAATATTTTGGTACATAATTTAACAGCCTACTGAACTATTTTAAACTTTGGTATGCATAGAGTATTCTGCCTGAAGAGTTCCAATATTTTTATTGGGTTTACAATCAAAGAGCCTTGCAGGTAAAGAGAGAATAATATACCAACACCTTGTTTGGTAAGATACATCCCACATCTCTTCAGAGTTTAACCTATTGTAATCAGGTTGTGCTCACAGCTTCTGAAGCTGCTCTGTTAAAGAAAGATCAGTGACTCTGAATTTTTAAATCCAGTTGGCCTTTATCTTGACACCTTTTTGGCATTTTATACCATTGACTCACTCTCACTCTTGACTCTTTTTTGATTCTGAGAAATCAATTTCTCCTTGTTCTCTTCCTACCTCCCTGTCCACTCTATTTCTACCTCCTTTGCAGGGACCTCTTTACCAGCCCTGTAAGTGGGAGTGCACGAAGGGACCGGCCTCTCAGCTCCAGCCCAGCCCTGTGAAATTCCTGGGCAAGCTCTTCTAGGCTCAAAGCCTCAACTTTTGAATCCAGAGCAACTGCCCATCCCCTCCTCCTGTGTTGAGGCCTATGTATTTATCTCCTTCTGGGACATCTCTCTCTGCATGTTGGCCAGTGACATTATCTTATTTGGTTCCACCATCCCTGTTCAAGCTATCTTTGCTGTCTTCTGGGCAGCTTATTTAAATTACCAGCACAACTATCTAGTGAATAGCCAAAGCCAGAAATGTGGGGGTCATTGCCAACATATTCCTCTCCTTCATTTTTTTTTTCGGTCACCAACTTCTGTCAATTCCATCTCCTTGATAGCTCTTTACTGTCGCCACAATCATGCTGCCATGTTAGTATATAGGTCTTTAACCCAGCTGGACTATTAAAACACATAGTCTCCTATCTGTCCAACTTCTCTTCAGTCTTACTCATCCCCCCCAAGCCAACCAATCCATTCTCTGGTCTGCCTGCAGTTATTTTTTTATAACATGGGAACCTGACCTTGTTTCTCTATTTTATAGTAATATTCCAGGGGTACTTGTCAGTTGTACTGCAAAAATCTGATCATAGGTCTGTTACTTCCTGCCTGGCGGTGAGCTCCTTGAAGGTGAGGACTGTGTGACATCCACTGGGTATCAACAGCTTAGTAAGTGATAACTGTTGTTGAAAACAAACCCAGTCCAGTCTTTCATGGACTAGACAAGGTCCTTTATTGCATGCACTTTGCATGTGATCCATAGTAACAGTATATCAATCGGAGAGAAACTTTGTATATAAAGAATTTAATCCTTTATAAAGATAGGGAAATTAACTCCATCCAACTGAATTGGGAGTAGCAGTTTCTGTGTGTATCTAAAGGAGCAGCTTGTTTAAGCCACTGAATTTGTATTTACCTCTAGGACAAGAGAAAAAATAATCTGATAATTAAGCAGGGGATTGAGAGGAGAAATTTAAGGGCTAAACAGGGTGTTACTCTGACCTTTATGATCATTATTATTTACTTCAAACTTTGAAATTAACCTGGCTCCCTGATGGGCCACCGTATCATTCTCAGTTCTTTGCTCTCTCATCTTCTTTGTTAAGACAGACCAATCCAAGAGTTTAGTTTTAATTAGTGTTCTGAGCTTCTGGCTTTATATTATGTTTTTGTGTATATTAAAATGAAAACTTTGCTCTAGAAGTTTTGCTTAAGAAGTCTGCATCCTATTTATAGATCTCTTTAATTGCTCCCCAACCCCTAGTGGGAGGGAGTGGCGCTTGTTTATCATAGGAGTGTTTGATTTTTCTTACGATGATAGATGTTGATTTTAAGCTACTTATGAGGATCAGATAAAGAACTTGATCTCCAATTGTTATTTCCCAAGTGTTTTCATACCATTGCTAAGTTTATTTTGAGAAAGACTGCATTGGGATTGCTAACATCCCTATTTAAAGATGCAGAAAGTGAGGCAGAAAGGTTAAATGTTTGTCAAAATGAAGGATGTAATAGCTTGTGAACAGTGGAAATATCCTCATCAGGTCAGGCTATTAAACCCATGGTTTAAAGGAATTTCTTAAAGGGTCGGTGGTAGTAAAATGGTTAAAGCGTGGGGCATGGGGTCAGAGAGATGAGGGCCTTAATTCCGGTTCGGTATGAATTTGGGCAAGTTAGTTAATCACTTAGGACCTGCTTTCTAGGCTGTAAAATGAGGTAGTAATGCCTGTAACACTGGGTGCTCAAAAATACACGTATATGTACAATGTTGCTCACCTATGGCTTGATGTTAATTTAATGTAACTGTGAAGTGCTTTAGTGAATGTGAAATAAGCCTATGCTCTTGTGTGGGGAATAGTTAACCTTATATTTAATAGACGGGGAAGAGTATTAATAACAGATAACATAGAAAAGTGAGAGACCATTCATTTTATTTAAATTCCCATTAAAAATATGAAGTCATTCAAGATTTTTTAAAAAAAGGAACGCCACTGCCTTTCACAAGAGGCTGAGTGTTGTCAGAGTAGAGTGAAGTGAGAGAGAGCTCAAAATTGGTATTGAACTGGATGTGTTCAAACTCGAGTCATGCCAATCCGCTGCCTAGCAACCAGGGTATTGGTCCTTGCCACCCTGTGGGGAGCCAGAGGGCAATTTAGCACAAGGTGGACCCAAAAGGTTGCTTAGTGCAGCGCAGTAGCTGCTGTAAGGGAAATGTGTTTCTACAGAACTCTACAAATGTCAATGAATTCATTTCAGCGCTGGCTTAGTCTGGTTTTAAAAGTCCAGCCAATGTTTCTCAGAGTGTGGTCCACTAACTATGTGCATCAGAGTTACCTAGACAAAACTACAGCGGGGTTTTTAGGGCAAACACTGAGAGAAGTGTTCCTTCCAGAGGGCTGCTATAGCAAAACACCATATGGGCAGTCAGCATCCTGGCTAAGAGGCCAGGGGCTGGACGGGCATGGGTCCGGATGCTGGATCTCTCTATTCCCAACTGTGTGATGCTCGACATGTTTCTTAATCTTTCTATGAAAGTATCCTCATCATTAAAAGGTGGTGAGGATAATGATGAAATGTATGTTTGTAATTACGGCAATTAAAGAAAGGGCTTAGAAGCATATCTGGCACAAAGTAAGCAGTCAATAAAGGTTAGCAGCTATTAGCTACTGGGGTCAAGACTTTTTGCCAGCATAATTCTCTGGGGTCATTTCTCAGTCTTAACCCAGCTCTCCAGTGACCCCTTTCTTTTTATCTACTGTCTCCGGGCTTGACTATTCATGTTCCATTATCATCAAGTGATGTTTGTAACTGGGTTTCTCTCCCTCTTATCCTATAAGGCATAGGTTTTACTTTATCTCCATCCTTAACACCAAGCACAACTACGGGAGTTTTCACTGCTAGTGATACAGAAAAATTAGCAGAGAATAAAATAGGTTCTTCCCGGGCTTCATCCTCTTCTTCTTTTTTCTTTTTTGACTTTAGATCTGTGCAGTTGGGAAAAACACGACAAGAAGATTCATTCATGTTGCTGAGCCAAATGCTCTGTCCTGAGCTTTGTAAAATCAAAGTTTGGCAGATATCTGGGATCTAAGGCAAAAGGCAGTGTACTTGACTTCTCTTGGAGTAGTGCTTAGGAGAAATTGAGGCTGGAGGTGAGAAGAGCAGGAATTATCCCAGGCTGCAGGTAGTTGAAAGAAGACTAAGGTAGGAACGAAGGGGAAGGTGAGGAATTTCTCCTCAGGAGAAATGGCAAGACAAAGGCAAATTCTGTGGTCAACCCGTTCTCAGCTGAAGTTGACATTCTCAGAGAACTATAGAAATAAAGGGATCAATCTGGCCACTTGAAGTTGTGGTGCAGAAGCTCCTGAAAGCACAAACCAAACCAAAGGCCTCTAAGAACCCTGAACTATCCTTAGAAGTCTCCACTACTGCGTTGATCTGCTTTTCAGGCCATCCTGCCCATGGGAAAGTCGCTAAACTCGACACCTTGGTTGCATCCAGAGATTGGAGGTGGGGTTTCTGACGTGGTCCTGGGATGTAGGACATAGGATTTGAGCTGATTGCCCTACAAACCAGGCAAGACAATGAGCAGATCTTAAGAGGCAAGAGCTGAGGCAGGCTGGAACCAAATCCCAGGCCTTGAAAGCCTCAGGTACTAGAGACCCAGAGCGGAGAGCTAAGAACCCCTGGTTCATGTGAGAGCAACTTTTCACAGTCTAAAGGAGGTTGCTGCAAACCTGGAAACATACAAATACCCTTACACCCAGAAAGAGGTGAAAGACCACGAAATGAAAAGTCTCTAAAATCATGGAAACATTTATAAATCCATAGTAATTACATTACAAATGATTAAGAATGGACTGTGTTGGATGAACTTAATTGGCCTCTATGATGGGCAGACAAGCCTAGCTGATAGAATCATAAAGCAAAACACAGGTGAGATTTTGATCACTTCATATATTTTCACTATCCAATTAAAATAATAACAATAAAAAAGAATCTGATATAGTCTCTAAGGTGACTACCTAGTGACTTGAAGAATAAAGTTGGATTTTAACTTTTGGAGACTATTTTAGGAGATAGACTAGGGTTGCTTCCAGTTTGGGCAGTATTTTAAGATATGTCCTAACTAACTTTTTCCAAAATATTTTTTAATGACAAAAATTAATTTGTAACACCAGAACAATATATAAATTGAAAATTAATCTCTCCCTTCCCCCTATAATTCCAAACTTGTGAGGTAACCAATGTTATGAGGTTGATGTGCATTTTTTAATACTTTTTCTAGGTTTATATGAACATATTTACATATACACATGGGTTTTATATCTTCAATGACATCATACTGTATATTCTGCAACTTACTTTTTTCCCTTAACAACATATCATGGGCATCCAAGTTAATGTATTTCAATATATGTAATTTTTTGTGTGTGTGAGGAAGATTGGCCCTGAGCTAACATCCGTGCCAATCTTCCTCTATTTTTTTTATGTGGGATGCTGCCACAGCATGGCTTGATGAGTGGTGCTAGGTCTGCACCCGGGATCCAAACCCAAAAACCCTGGGCTGTCAAAGCAGAGTGTGTGAACTTAACCGCTGTGCCACCAGGCCAGCCCCTAAATATATGTGATTTTTATTGGCTACATATTATTACAAAATATAGATGTGCCAAAGCTCATTCAATCCCACCCATATCAATTGATACTACAAATTGTCCAGTGCAGCAATACCCATCTTATAATTATATTTTTAGGTGCTAGTGTTTGTTTTTGTAATATGCATGTGGCATGTTTATATGTACTACTGAAAAGATACATTTGAATTACATCTCAAAAGACTATAGACATGTGAGTTCTACAAACGTGTGATAGTGCTTATTTCCCTGTCTTCCCACAATTACCAAACGATACTCATCTTAAAATTTTTCTTCATTCAGATGTTACACATCATTTTTGTTTTAATTGGTATTTCCATGACTGCAAGTAAGGCTTGGCAGCTTTGCATACCTCTTGGCCAACTGCATTTCCCTTTTTGAACTGCCTGCTCATATTTTTTGCTTGTATTTTCTTGAGTTATTTTTATCTTTCTTATTAATTAGTGGGGTTTTGCACATTAGGAATGTGTGTGTGTGTGGGGGGGTAAGATACAAGGAATTGCAAATAATTTCTCGGATTAAATATTTTCTTTTGGCTTTATTTATGGAACCATTCATTCTATAAAAACAAATTTTTATTTGCTCATATCTTTCCATTTTCTATAACTTTCCACTTAAAAATGTTTTCCTACATTTTTATAATTTTTGTTTTTAAAGTTCAGATTTTAAAAATTTATCTGGAATTAATTTTTGTATGTAATGTGGGAGAGAGACCTAACTTAATTTTTATCCAAAATGGATAGCCAAGTGGTATTTGTTGAATTGTCCACCCTTCCCCAGAGAATTTGAAGTGCTATATTTACCATTTATTAAGTAACCATATGCACTTCAATGTGGATCTATCCTCTGTTTCATTTCACTGGTTTATTTGTGTATTCCAGAAGACAGAAAATCATGGAGCACATCACAATTTGTTTTTTAAAGCCAGTGTCTCTCTAATACCACAGGAACAAAAAAAAACTAGAGTAATATTTCACTCATGAATATAAATGCAAAAATTTTAACTAAAATATTAGCAACTCTTATGTAGTAGAGTATTAAGGTAATAATACAACAAGAAAGGTTATTCCAGAAACACAAGTATGGATCCACAGGACAGCAGCCTATTAATTCTACTACAGTATTAAATTTAAGCAGAAAAGCCATTATATCAATAGCCTGAATATGCATTTCATAACATAGGGTGGTCAGCCTTTATAAGCACTGTAGAGACCAGAAAAGACCCTTCTTAAATCCGATAAAGACCAAGGAAGACCCTTCTTAGACAATTCTTTTATGCCAGAAACTGTCATAAAGTCCCAAATCAAGAATAAGATAGGATGTCCAATATTAGCATTATTGTTCAACATTGCTTTAGAGATATGAGAAAATAAAATAAGACAAAAATTGAAGAAATAATATACTTATTAGAAAAGAAGAAATTTTTAGTTGTTTTAAGATGATATGACTATACACCTAAAAATCAAATAAGAACTATTAGGATAAGTGAGTTTAGTAAGCTAGTTACGCACACTTGAAAATCAACAGCTTTTAAAAACATCTCGGCAATGAACAGTAAGAAAAGAAAATGCATTCTAAAAATTCCACTCACATTTGCAACGAAACTATAAAATACACAGAAATAAATTTAACAACAAAGTTAAAGATCTTTACGAAGGAAGGGCAATATTTTCGTGAACAACATGCAAGCAGACCTGGTTAAAGATTCTCTGTTAGAAATTCAATTTCATAAATGTTTCAGATTCTACCTAGATTAACATGCATTTACTGCAGGACTTTTGTACACGTTTCTTGTGTAGAAAATGATTTGCCAACTCTTTTTTTTAAACAGTGATGCTCTACTCGATATTAAAACTTCCTCTAAGGCAACTGTAAATAACATATCATGGTACTAACATCACATTTACTATTTTTATCAGTAAAAGTGAAAAAAGTATACTCAGATATCCTGATGTTATCTCAATCTGCACATTTTTGTTTTTTCTACCTCCTTAGAAGGTGTTGTAATTCAATGTGAACTTTCGGAAATAAACATGAAATAACAGAATTTGAAAAGCAAAGGTAAATTTATGGCAAAAGATGATCTGGACTGAATAGGACAACGTAAAATATCTATGATTAATCAGATTAGTATTAATATGTACACTAATAAGGTTAGCTTATATTCATACAAATATGTGAAGAGCTGAGAAAGGGTTGCACTATTGTTTGTAGCTTTAATTAAATCCTAATTGGGATACCCTCCTTGCTCAGGATTAAAGACTACATTTAGACTCCACTGCTTTCAGTTTCACCTCTGCTGGGCTAAATTTTATCATGGCATATTCTGTAAAGAAAGGACTGGTTTCCTTTATTCATTCAACAAACATCTTCTAAGTAGCTGTTATGTGCCACCCAATCCCTGCCGTAAAGCAGTCCATAGTCTAGTTAGAAGAAGAAGCAATTTTGTAGGCTTCCTCTCCACTAACTGAATGCAAGCAGATGCTACACTAACACATTTTTATCAGTCCCTTAAAGCTGTCCACAGGGTTTTACCATTAACTATTTGCATAGTTAGTACCTGAAACAAACATATCTCTTAAAAAAGAAACACTATTATGCAAAATTTCCTACAACTCCATCCAAATAAGTCAAATAAAATTAAATCTTCCTAGTAAGAATACTCAAACATTTCTCAACGTGTGGATTTTAAATTAAGTAAAAATAAAGCAAAAATTCAAAACTTGAATAGTCACAAAATAATGAAGAATGATTAACAGGAAAATGGAAAGCGTCTACAGGTGATAAAGGTTGAAAGACATCAACTAATCACAGCATTTGGAATTCTCTATTGAAAAGGAGAGGAAGACAAGAATAACTAAGTTGTATTAAGAACTATCTTGGGGAAAGCGACATTTATAAAATAAACGGTTGGAAGCATCTTGTTTACCTCTTTCACCAGTAAATTTTCTGCTTTGTGCTCTGCGTCTTCAGGTACTGTGGAGTACACTGTGCGGATATCCCAAGAAACTGTGGCCGTCTGGGAAGAACAATGAGATGAAGTTAAGCCTTCCAGCTGAAGAGTATTGAGCAGACCACTGTACCAAAAACACAACAGGGAAGTGTCTCAGATCTTAGCATTTCAGGCTAAGAGAAGACAGAGAAACTTCCATGGTTCTTACCAATTTAATCTTTAGGGGAGAAGATCCGATCCCTCTTGATTACCACTACGAGCATTATTGTGATTACTATTTTATCAGTGAAGCTCACAATTTTAAGCTGTTCCCTTCTCTGCAGAAAACAAAAATTTGGGCATCTATATGTTTTGACTAGTTTATTTCTATTGGTATCTTTTGTTGTTGTTGTTAAGGCTAAAATAAATTTGAAATGAAGGAGAAAACTTATAAAATCAGCATTATTTTAACCTTACTGTAAATAATTTCTTGGATATCCACAGGGTAAACTTACCCCCTTTTAGAAGCTGTGTGTGTGTGTGTGTGTGTGTGTGTGTGTGCAGCCACAATTCGGGGTAGGAGGGAAGAAAGACTGTTCAGTAAATCTGGACCTTGAAGAAAATAAGTCGTGTTTTAGTATCTTTATTTTTGTTGAAATAAACAAAATATTTTCAATTTCAATGCTAAACAAACAACTTTCTATGTAATGAATATGCGTAAACTAAGAGTATAAAGTAGCTCTTAAAATGAAACAACTAAAACAGATTTCACAGGTTGTTTCCTCTTTGCGTACCCCCAGCTCCATCAGGCTGGGGGGGACAGGATGCCCTCAAAACAGTAAGTTTCCACCACCAGCCATCAGCTTCCTTTCTGTACTCCTTGGCGATAACTGAGATGCTGAGATGCTAAGATGAGTCTGTTAACATACTTGTTAGCAAGAGTTGGGATCTTTTATTTTGTACATCCGCAAACCCACAAGTGATTCATCGGGAGTACTAGAAAACAATGTTTTATTTGAATGGTCGTAGGTGAGGAGCATTTTTTCTAGACTATTTATTGGAACAAATGAGAGTCTAAAAACCCCTCCTTAGTTTTGGAGAAGATGGGAAGGAGAGGGGTCCATGGAAGTTAGTCTTCTAAGTTCACAGTTGCTGTGGCAAGCTCTGCCACCAAGGGCAGCATCCTTCCTTTTCTTCCAATCCAAGACTCGCATTTTCTTCAAATCCCCCTTTTTCTTTGCTCTTGATGTAAGCTCCACAAGGGCAAGAAATCTGGTTTGTTTTGTTCACTGCTATGACCTCAGTGCCCAGTTGGGTGCTTAAAAACTCATTTGTTGAGTGTGTGTGTACTATGTGAGCATGTATGAGTGTGCATGTGGTGGGTGAGTGTGTGGTATGTGCCCGTGTGAGCACATATGATTGAGTGTAGTGTATGAGTGTGTCTGTGTGAGTATGTGTGTGTGTGGTGAGCGGGTGTGTGTGTGTAGTGTGAGCATGCAAGTATGCATGAGAGTGTGCTGTCTTTGAGTGTATGTGTAAATATATGTGGTGTGAGTGTGTGTGTGCTATGTAATGTCATGTGTGAGCATGTGTATGCCTGTGTTACTGGGGATGGTATGTGAGTGTATCTGTGTTGAGTGTGTGTGTGTGGTGTGCTTGGGGAGCATGGAGTTTGGACACTGTGAAAGAGGAAGAATGCCATGTGAATCTAACAAGATCAGAAGATACAAAATAATGAGGAAACTATGTTCAAGATACATCACATGGTAAAAATACACGCTCATCCTAAAACATAGCTGCAGACTGAGTTTCCTTGGTCAGCACACTTGCTCCAGGACTCGACTGCAGTTGTGTGAACAGAGTCTGGAAGCGCAAAGAGGCTGTGGCTATCAATTCAAGCCAAGTATGGATACACACACAGGGAGCCATCGCTTCCCGCGTGAAGTACAATAAAACCAATTTAGGACTTATTTACATTCTACATTTTTGATTCCTTTTGAATCTCCTCTTTCAAGTTGCTTCTTTTCTACTATTCACTCTGTTAGAAGATAAACAGTAAATAAAGTCCACCGAAAGTTTGGAGCAGAAGATTAAAATTCATGCCTAACTTGAGCTTTGGGGATTACTGCTGGATTTCAGTTATCTGGGGATCATTTATTTCCTGATTGGGCAGATAATTCAGATACACAGCGTCATTTGCTTGGTTTCTAGGAACTATTACCCTCTGTAATCTACTGAAAAATTTAGGGATTTGTTTGTCTCTAATTCAAAAATTTTTATATATTTCAGCCATTATTTTATAACTTTTTATGCAAAAAAGGAAAAGATTCCTCTTTCTCACTATCCACTATAGCCTGCTGTTAACTTCTTGCCTGTAAAAAAAAATACCTGCTCTAAAATACTCTAAATCTGATAGAGTACAGAGTAACATGGCCCAAATTTAAGCTTCCTGTTTAGTCAGACCACAAACCTGTTGTCCCGCTAAGATCACTGCTCCGTGGTATAACACAATAGAGTGAATACTGAGCTGGTTTAAGACGCTTTTGTTTTTCTTCTTGATTGTGAGTTTCTGGAATGTGGGCTTAGGTTTCCAGTAGTATAGTCTTATGGCTACTTGATTTGCAATGTCATATGTAAAGACAGGGTCCCAAATACATAGCTAACGTTCATATGCAATGTATGAGACTGGAAATTCACTCAGGTTGGGGTTATAAAAACGAATCCTGTGTTCAATGGCTATGAGTGATTCCTGATGACCTCTAGTTATGAAATGATGTTGGTTCTTTACTAAAGGAGACAACCCGGGCTGAATCACCCTCATGTGACCATGTGATAAATCTAAAACAGGATTTCACTTCATGCATGGAATGACGGCGCATCTAACACCTTGCACTGAATACACAAGATATAAGAGAAAGAATATGTGTATAACGAATGCGTATAACATGCTATGGATCTGTTATATTTTGTTGCCATACTGGAGAATTTGCCTGAAAAAGAAATTTACAGAAAGCCTCTACAAGGTTCAACTTCAAGAATTGTGGTGCTTCTACTCATTTTTGATTTCTTTAATGTGTCTCCGTTGAAGCAAAAATAAATCGATCAAATAAGAAGAAAAGTATACACAGTCATATTTGTTAGGGGTATTAATATGGTTACTAAGAATTTCTTTTCTGAGAATTAGATGCTTTCAGACCACTACAAATTGCCTTGGCCACAAGAGACTTCCTGTTCTCTTTTATAAACTGTCTGGTTGGCAATTAGTACAGCTCAATAGCGTGAAATGGATCCGAGGCAGCTCTGGAACTCAGCCGAGCTCCCTTTGGGTGGTAGAGTTTTATAAGGGGCCTATTGTCCAGAGATTAGGCATTTGGAAATAAAAGCTGTCATTTTATTTATGAAATGACGCATGCAGGCCTGTGTTTGTAATTTCAGGCCCACCATATTCAGACATCCCCGACTACAGCCCTGGCACTTTCTGTTTGTCTTTACTCTGCAGTGGGCAGTCT
This sequence comes from Equus quagga, assembly GCF_021613505.1. Taxonomy (NCBI): domain Eukaryota; kingdom Metazoa; phylum Chordata; class Mammalia; order Perissodactyla; family Equidae; genus Equus; species Equus quagga. The sequence goes on along the minus strand of NC_060283.1, from coordinate 45,654,182 downwards.
TTGCGGCTTTGTCACAGCCACCATTCTGCTGGCTAAAATGACCACAGGAGACTTCGTTCCAAGCACATCGGGGCTATTTCTCAATTGGCCAAAGGCCACTATCAAAGTCTATAAAAGAGGCTGCTTTTCCTATCCTGGGGCTGTGCAGAGCTTCCTCTGACAGTACTGTAGACCTCAGCTGCTCAAAAAAAGGGACAAAAATGATGGTGTTTATAGTAATCAGTCAGTCTCAGCTTGAGAAGTCAACAAGCCTCACAAGAGGGACTACTAACTAACACATCACCATCAATTTCAAGCCCAGCACGTGTTTAAAAGTGATCTTCACCTACTTTTCTCATTAAGACACTGATATTGCCTTTTATTCTAGCAGAGCAGGCACTCATCTTACATTGGTTGTTTGAAAAACATTTTTTACCACATTCAGAAGAGTATTGTTGTCATTTTATTTTATTTTTTAAAAATACATGAGATTGCAGCATTATTCACAGTAGCCAAGACGTGGAAGCAACCCAAGTGCCCATAAACTGATGATTGGATAAAAACGATGTGGTATATATATATATATATATATATATATATATACACACAAAAGAATACTACTCAGCCATTAAAAGACAAAATTGTCTCCTTTGCAATAACACGGATGGACCTTGAAGGTATTATGTTAAGTGAAATAAGCCAGACAGAGAAAGACAAATACCGTGTGATTTCACTCATATGTAGAAGATAAACACATGGACAAGGAGAACAGATTAGTAGTTACCAGAAGGAAGAGGGTTGGGGGGTGAGCATAAGGGGTAAAGGGACACATTTATATGGTGACTGACAAATAATAATGTACAACCGAAATTTCACAATGTTATAAACTATTATGACCTCAAAATTTCACAGTTATAAGCTACTATGACTTCAATAAAATTACAAAAAAGTACAACAGAATATCACTTTAGTACCTTCACTGTGCTTTAAGGAGAAGGTCTTTCTTATTTTGCTGAAGTTAAACTGAATGGGAAATGTGCAAACAGTGAGCAGTTGCCCATAAATGGACGGTTGTCATCATCCAGCCAAGTCAAGCCTGGGGACTTAACCATCACAGTATTTAAGCATCTAAGCAGGGAAGTTTGGAGACCTGGTTCAAGGTTTTGGACTGACAAATCCCTGAGCAAGTCTTTTCACTTCCCTTTTTGTAATTCATTTTCCAGGCTCCAAAATGCATCTTGCCGCCTCTAAGGAGGGCAGGACGACACATTCTACATATGGAAAAACACGAGCATTAATAAACCACAGCGCTCCAATAATATAAAGATACTTTACTGCACCAGGCCCTCCCCTTGGCAAGGACTCAGAGGCTGTGGTCTGAGCTCACTCTCCAAGGAGGCTCAGTGAAGAAGCCTGCTCGGTGTGAGGCCTGCAGACATGGCCCCGTGATGAGCAACCGGCCTAAGACACGAGCCAACCCACCACAGCCAACCCGCCACTGCCTTTTTCCATATGGTTGCTCACATTCCTTCTTCCATGCTGGGCTCATTCCTGCACATGCCTTCTCCCTGCTCCTCTTCCTCCCAAAAAACCCTTTTTTTTCCTTCTTTCTTGATCTCAGGTTTAGTATAGGTGCTGGCTCCTTTTGAAAAGCTTCTCTAATTCATCCAACACACATTTTCTCTTCTCTGAACTATCTCATTTACTATCTGTGTCATACATGAAGTCTGCAGCTTAACTCTAGAATATTTTAGACCCGAAAGCTCTTCTAGTGATTAATTCAGTGAGTCATTTTACATGTGTGTTATTTTTTGCATATGAACAAGCCATTTCTTATTTGGGAATAAAATATAACAATAAATGAAATGTTTTGCCATGTTCTTTCTTTTCTTTCTTGTTTCTTTGGTATATTTTGTTTTTTCCTTTTAAAGAATGAAGTGGTAATGTAGATGTGTTTTTATGATTCATTTGTACCCAATCTCTGACCACCTACATCAGCCCTATCTTAATGTCTAGAACAATCCTTTTTTTTCTAAAAAAATAATAGTGTTATTGAGATATAATTGACATGTGACAAAATTCACCCCTTTTAAAGTATAGAATTCAGTGGTTTTAAGTATATTCACAGGGTTGTGAACCATGACCACTACTTAATTCTAGATTATTTTCATCACCCTCAAAATGAATCCCATATCCATTAGCAGTTACTCCCCATTCTCCTTTCTCCCAGCCCTAGGCAAATACCAATCTGCTTTCTGTCTCTCTGGATTTGCCTATTCTGGATGTTTCATGTTAATACAATCATACCATATGTGGTCCTTTTGTGATTGGTTTCTTTCACTTAGTATAATGTTTTCAAGTTTCATCCATGTTGGAACAGGTATCAGTACTTCATTCCTTTTTATGGCTGAACAACATTCTATTGTATGGCTATACCACACTTTTTTTAATCCATTCACCAGTCAATGGACCTTTGGGTTGTTTCCATTTTTGGCTTACTAGGAATAATGCTGCTATGAGCATCTTTGTACAAGTCTATGTGGACACATACTCTTAGTACATTGAGCCCAGGGCAATCTCCATATATTCTTACTGAATTGAAATAAGCACTCTAGAATCGCTTCACTACAGTACCAACTTTCTAATGGCACCACTCACTGTGGGATTCAGAGTGTTAGTCTTTTCTCCATGTTCTGCACTATATTTTTCTAAGAAGCAGCCAGCCAAAAGCACGCTGTTTAGACAGAAACTCTAATAGCAAAAGTCAAGGTGCTTATGTCTGCTTTCTGTCCTCACAGTTACTCTATATCCTTGAATAGGAGCCTTTCTGATTCTCAGCTTCATTAGCTTGTAAACGAGAGGAATATTACAACTTACAAATAGCCTAGTTTGACAAAGATTATTACTTAGCTTTTAAATTGCAATTACAGTGTTCTCGCACAAACACTGTGAGCCATTTAAAGCCTGCTTTTCAGGTTCAGAAGCCAAGGATTAAAAAGAGGTTGAGATTCCTATATGTTAAGCTGTGTCTCAGTCGGGGAAGTAAGAAGAAGAAGAAGAAAAAAAACTCATGACTTTTCTGCTTTTCAATTGAAAAGCTATTAAGGTTTTTCTGCTTCCTCTCACAAAATGACCCGTGTGGTTGAGTCTGGAAGTCCCCATATACCAGTGGCGTTTTACAGCTAAAAACATACTCTGAAAAGAACAAGCCATTGGTGTGTTAAGAAATCACAATTCACTCATTATCTATAGTAAGCCAATGGAAATCGCAGATGCTTCAGAAATCCCTGGGGCACTAATTTTGAACCACTGATATGACGACGGGATTTGAGAAAACCATGAAAATCTCTTGACAGGCTGTTTCAGGCACACAACACGGACTTTTGAGAGCTTAGTTCCCAGAAGGTGGGCCATGAAGCTGAGTTGAAATAGAATACTTTCACTGGTGTGAGCACTACTGAAATACAGGTGGTCAGGGGGCCTTCCCACAGTGCTCAGTATTGCCAGTTTTCTGACCTCTGAACTTTCTTACTTAACGTTTCGTACCTCTCAGAAATGATTCCACTTCAGGCTTTCTGTATCTTTCACTCAGCAAGAGACTCATTTCTGGCTTTCTCACCTTTTGTTCCATTTTGTCTCAGCCTCTCCTTCAATGGAATCACCCCACACCATGATTCAGTGTGTCCTTGAAACTTCTTCAGGAGTGCTTTTCCCTCTTTACTCTCCTTGCCTATTTTACTAAGCCGCAACTTGGTGACTAAGTTCTTTATTTTTTGGTCTTAAGTTTCTATTACTACCAGCTTCATAAAGAAAGATGAGGAAAACAAGAATAGCAAATATAATTATTGAAGGAGTACAGATTTTTTTTTTTTGGAAGAAGATTGGCCCTGAGCTAACATCTGTGCCCATCTTCCTCTATTTTATATGTGAGATGCTTGCCACAGCATGGCTTGACAAGTGGTGCATAGGTTGGCACCCGGGATCCAAACTGGTGAACCTGGGCTGCCCAAGTGGAGGCAAGAACTTAACTGCTACACCACTGGGCCGACCCCAAGGAGTACATGTTTTTGAAATGAATGAGTTAATAAATGCATCTAGACTGCTTCTTCCTAGTGAATCATCATGATGCAAGTAGTACAGAAGGTCACGCTGCCTGCTCCCAGCACCCACGCACTAGGAGGAATAGATTCTACCTGGTGTGCCAAGATAAAGGAAATGCTGCTACTTTAGCCTAGTAACCTGGAAGATGATTTTAATTCAAAGTTCAACAATCTTTACTGAATGCGCATGAACTAGACACCGTGTTGGGTACTTGAAATACAGACATGAAGTGATTTCTTCCCTGCCTAGTAATACAAAGCACATGAACGAGTACATTAAGTGTTGCAGGAGGAAATTAATCTTTGCTGATCCGCCTATGTGCTGAACACTGTACCAGATGGAAAGGGCCTCTGGAGAAGGGGATCACGATCTCAGTCTTGTTTTTTTAAGGTGACATGTTGACTCGTGTCAAAGAGGGAAGCATCTTATTAATGATCAGTTTCCTCAACATCAAGCAAAGCTAATTACTTCATTCTCTTTATTCTCAAATTTCATTTCAGAATGGCCTTTTGGTTCCTAAAGGTGATGGAAGGATTAAAGTTATATTCTGAAATGATAAGCTAGATATTTCTGAAAGATAACAGTGGAACAAATGTTCATTTTCCATCTGCTTTGTGTCAGGTGCTGCTCTAGTAGCTGGGGGGGTCTCACGATGATCAAGACAGAGCATATCCTTGTCCTATCTGTTCGAGGGTGAGAAACAAGTGACAGAGGACTGAAAAGGCAAACCTAGATCTTTCTAAGTAGTGAGAAGTGCTAGAAAGAGAAGCAAACAGGGTGACCTGATAGAGGAACACAGTGTGGGAGCGGGTCATGGAGGTGGAAGTCAGGAGTTCTTTGAAGGGGTAGCATTTGAACTGAATCATGAATGAAAAACAGGACCCAGCTGTGCAGAGAGTGCAAAGGCCCTACAGAGACGTCAAGCTTGGAAGTTCAGGGAACACAAAGAATGCTAGGTATCCATGTCATGACCCAGGGAAGCAAGGCTTAGAGATCAGGGTTCATGGACCATCCAGAAGCAGCTGATGGGGACAATGGCAAGGAGCTGGATCTGACACTTAAGGCAGTGGGAAACCACTGGAAGGTTTTAACTAGGGGCATGGCATTATCTGATTTATAGTCTAAAAGCTTCCTTTAAGTGAATCAAAGCAGAGCAAAGGAGGAAGTAGGAGGACCACTTTGGGGATCCAGGCAAAAATGGATGAGGATGGGTTGGGCCAGCAGTGTGAAGAGAGAGAAATATAGGGTATTGCCATGGTAAAAACTAATTTCCTTTAAGGGGTAACAAGGACCAAACGAAGCCCCAGTTTCTTGATCTGTCTTAACCATAAGCATTCTTAATCAACTTTATTTTTCAGCCATATTAGGGCCCACTCCTTAGACACAGGGCTTTTGCTTTTCTTGTCAGTCTCGCTCAGCTCGGAAGTGCTGTTCTATATTCAGCACCTCGTGGGTGCTGAATAAATATTGATTAAACAAACCATGTAATGAATCATGTCTGTTGCAAGTGTGGGTGCTTGGGAATGAGGAGACACAGAAGTGAGCTGGAGTCTTCCCTCTGCAGGGCGTAGGGCACATCGAGCTAAGGATGTTTGGAGAGAGGCTAGGGAGTTTGGAGATGCCCCCCCTCAGCCCCCCGCCTTCCATTCTGGGATGCCTTGGGATTGGAGTGGTCATTTTATGACCTCTTCCGGTTGGGTGAGTGGACACATCCCAGAGCATCCTTATCCATTGCTCAAGGATGAGCCAGGGAAATGATGCTCTAGCCAGGTGAACAGGAGGCTTGCTGTTGGTGAGCAACACCCCCAAAAAGTGACGCAGGCTGTGGATGGAGCAGTGGCAGAGGGCATTTGAGGAAGGGTCTTTACTCCATACAAAGGGAGAGGAAAAAAACCCAAAAATGAACTTGGTTGTGCTGTATAGCAGGGATCTCCCAACTTTTTCTGTAAAGTGTCAGATAGTGAATCTTTTAGGGCCTTCTATCTTGGCTGCAATTACTGCACCTCTGTTGCAACTCTGCAACAGACAATTGTATCATGAAAGCAGCCATTGACAAGAGGTGAATGAATGGGTGTCACTGTGTTCAAATAAAACTTTACTTATGGATGCCAAAATTTGAATTTCATATAATTTTCATGGGTTACAAAATATTCTTTTTTTCCTTCGACTACTTAACTAGTTCTATGAAGAAAATAAAACAGTAACGTAAAAAGGAAAACACAAAAACCATTCTTAGTTCATAGGACATACAGAAATAGGCGACAGGCCACCCATGGGCCATCGTTGGTCAACTCTTACTCTCTAGAACAGGAAAGAAGGAAAACAGTTTATTTGAATTTTGTTCAAAAACTTGCCACTTTACATGGTAATAGTATTCAACATTATCCTTTGTTTGTCAGGTGCTTAATGCAAATGAAACTTTAGCTGTTTGTCTGATATGACATTTTCTGATGATAGAGACTAGGTGGCGTCAAATATGTCTTGAGCACCTGCTAATTGGGAGTTACTCTCCCAGCTGGTCTCCCAACTTCCTCTACACTGTGTCACAGACCTGAGACCAGATGAGCTTTTAATAATATACACCAGGTCATTTGTTCCCCTTCTTGAAAGACTCCAGTGACTTGCCACTTGTATTTCAAGTAAGATACAAATGCCTTATCTTGTCCTTGCCTGACCTCATCTCTGACCACTCTCTCTGTCCTGCTATCCCATTCTTCAATCTCAGAGCTCTCCAGGGCCTTTGTAATAGCTCTTCCTTCAGCCTGAAACCCTCCTTCCTTCCCCAGGTTTTAGCATGGTTGGTCCTCCTCGGGAATTCAGAACTCAGCTCAGATTTCACCTTGTCAGAGGTGCTGCCCTTGACCATGCAGTCCAACTGAATTCTTCCCCTAGTCAGTTTCTATCAAAGAGCCTTGTTTTATTTTCTTCATAGATCTGGTCTTTATCTGAATGATCTTGTTAATTTGTTTACTTATTTTTTGCCTCGCTCCTTCAGTCAAAAGGTAAGCTCCATGAAAATAAGGTAATTCCTTCCTAATCACTGCCATTTCCCCATTCTGAGATTAATGCCTAACGTTCAGTATTATATATAATGCATTTGTTGGATGAATAAAGAAAGGAAACAGTCTGAGGGGAGATAGAGTAGTATGTTCAGAATTGTGCTAGTGTTTTACTCCAATTAGAAAGGAAGATGACTGTGTATGATGGCGGTGGGGTGGGGAGGGAAGACTACTGCCTTGAGAAATGGCCAGGGACCAGATCTTGGAGGAGCCCTCAGGCAATGCTAAGGTGTCTGCCCTTCATTTTGAAGGCAATGGGAAGGTGGCAAAGAAGTATTTTAAGCAAGCACAGGATAAAAAATATACAGTATATTCATTGGAATGTTCACATGGGGAAAATAAAACAGTATGTTATCATACACTCTGTTTACACCATTAAGGATGGCAAAAGTCATAGAGTAATCAGTCAGTCTTTAACTTAAATGAGTGTGGAAAGATGCCAAAAAATGAATTCAAGTTCAGTGCAAATGTTACATCCTGTCTGCATGCCTCCACTCCCTTCTTGAGCTGAGGGAACATATTTGTGACTTATTTCTGAATTACAGAGCTAGAAGAAAAGCTACTCCATGTTTCATGCTTTTTGTGTGTTAACAGAAAGAGGCTGTTCATCAAGGTTTACCTTCAGTCTGAAAGAAAATGAGGACGTGGAATTAAAAAAACAAAACGTGGTTCAACTTTGTGCTTGCAGTCCAAGCTGCCTTGGCCTGGTCCAACCACAGAAATGAGATTTCTGCGTGAGATGAAGCCTCTCTCAGACAGCCTCAAACGCTAAAGTGGGAGCCATTTAAAAATCTGAAAAGTAGATTGGGAGAGTTCCTTTTTTCCTACCTACAAATGTCTACCTTATTCCATCATTTTTTGTACTTAGAACAGGAAATTATTAACTTCCATATGCCTTCCTTTCTATTAATCCCTGGAGGAAGGTGAAAAGGTAAGAGAGGGAACGGAAGGTTGAGACTATTTGAGGAAGGGTGAGCACTGAGGCCCCAGCTTCTTGACAGGACTTTCCACGGACAGTGGCTATTTCACAGGGTTACCCTGAACTGCCTTTTCATCTGCTTTAAGACATTGATGTTTGTGATGTCTATGAGTACCTTTTTTTTAGGAAAAAACAGGAAAGGTTATCATCTGCCTACTGTGATCTCTGTTTACATAGTTAGATATTTACCAACAATTTAAAAATGTTTAATATGACTATTAATGGGATGTTTTGGACACTTGGGTGCTCATCATCCATAACTTCACTGTGTTCGTCTCCAAAATGAATTTTCTTTTTATTCATTCTCTCTATCACCCTCAGGCGCATTCTATGTGCCAGTGAGTATTGTCCTAAAGGGGTGATATCTCAGATCACAAATCCATCCATGAAGATGGGCTTGCCTACCTTTCTTTGTCCCCAAGCCTCTACATTGCCTTATCAAGATTAAGGGTGATTTTTAAGAATTGCATCTTTGTGCCAAGAGATTCCTGCCTTTGCCATTGGTTGGTTTCAGTTGCTTAGAATCTTTCACTTAGAAATGGCCTGAGGGAGGAAGTGTTCTGTGAGACCAGGTAAGGCAGTTAGAAACCCAGACATTGGCAGGGACACAGTACCACCTGGAACCAGGCAGCACCCTGTGCCATCCTCGTTCCAAGTGACCACTGTGTCACTGAGCCTCCAATCTTCCAACTTTGGGAGGTCCTTGGGCACTTACTATGCGGGATGTGGACTCCCGCTGCAATGACTGTCATGTAGGGTGGCCACAGGAAGAGCACTGAGCTCCCCAGTCTAAGAGAAGACAGGGACCCAGTTTGAGAGGGTCATCTTGTGGGGCCCTCCTGAGTATGGATGGCTTAAAAAGGAGAACTTACTGAAAAGTCGTCACTGGGGAAGAATAGGAGATCTCGAAGGGGATCATTCTGATAGGTCTTTTCAAGTTCTTCAACGACAGTTTCGTAATCCAAAGGCTCGAGAAGCCTGGGCTTTTCCTGCTGTAGAAAAAGAAAATATGATATTAACCACTGACACATATAATCTTACTTCTTCTCAGCGTGTGGCTGGATTTCATTTTTTAGTATCAGCAAGGCTTTGACATTAAGCAACCTTTTCAGTGGAGTCACAGAGACTCCAGGCATTGAGGGCAAAGCCACATAACTATTATTTCCAGATCTGAAATAATGAGATCCTGAAATACTTGACATCTCGCTCAGTAATTCAAGCTGTTCAGACTGAGTGCCCAGAGCTCACGGTATTCAGCCCTACCACATCCATAGACTACATGTTTATGTAAACTTGATCTTTGTAAGTGTGAAGAATTTCCTAGCATTAAGATGCTCATCATTATTTTTGATGAATTAGATACTTCCTTGTGAGGTCTACTTGGGTCTATTTTAAAATGTTGGCCCCCTAGCAATCAAAGTATCACACGCTGTCTTAGTGGTCATGAAGTACGGATCCTGTGTCAGGATTAATTGCTTGGCTCTGAGCCTCTGTGCCACTATAGAGAGAAGCTAGGTAATTCTCTAATAGAACTGAACAACACAACCGTTATGGACGTAGTGTGGCGAAAACCAAGAAGACTGAAAAATAGCCAGATAATCACACTGCATTAAAATCTTGCAGCCGAGAAGAGAGGCACTTCCTTCAAAGAAGCTGCCCACGAGCCAAAAAGATAAATGCCAGTGGGAGAAGGTGTGATCGTTTCATTACAGGGTTGATGTGTTTACTCCGAACGGTACAGGACTCACAAAGTGAGAAAGATGGAACTCCAAAGAAAGAATAAAACCTTACAAAGCAGAAAACAAGGACACAGTCTGGTTCCCCAGTCCTTTGATGAAACATTTACTCAAGCTAAATGAAAAGGGATGATTGTTTGGATTCTGGGGGCGCTCCTGGAAGTTGGAGTGGTCACTACGAAATTTGGATGCTAAAGCGATCTTGTAAATGGAAAATTTTTTTTTCTTTTCCAAGTTAATGACATCAACAGTTTCCCACCAACTTTGCCCCTCCCTCACACCTCACACAGATTTAGCTTCGATTTCTGAGGTCTTCTTTGGCAAGTTGCTGCTACTAAAGCCCCAGAAACTGTCACTGATGTCTCAGTAATTGCTAATGGTCTTCTCAGAGTAGCAGTCAATGTTTATTTTGATGATTTTCCAAATATAAAAAATAAAACAAAACAAAATGCAACACAGTGGGCCAGGAACAAGTACTTTTTATATTAAAACAAACAAAATGTACTTTGTATTAGAACGTACTTTTTGTACTAAAACAAGCAAAATGAGAACAAATCCATTTTACAAATGTTTAGGTAAACCATGTAAGGTGAATATTCTTTCTGGAAGGGACTTCAAGTAAGATTGTTAGATTTAGCAAATAAAAATACAGGACTTCATGCAATATTTGGAGAAATTTAGTTGCCCAACATAATCTATTTAGGGAAAGAGCTGTGAAACCTTCAGCGTTTTGAAGTAGGAGATATAGAGTCACTAGGTGTGACGTGGGTAATTTAAAAAGAAGTCCTTCTGGAATCCCTGTCTTTTGATATGATTATTCTATTTAGATTTATTTTAAGTTCCAGTTCCATATTTTCCCAGGCAAAGGTTAATCTCAAGGATCACAAATTGATTGCTCAAGTGGCAAACGCAGAGTCCAGATGTTTGATTTGGCTCAAATATTTACTTTATTTTATTTTTGGTTGGCTTCTAATGCCTTTAAGTAATGGTACAGTTGTTGCCCCTCATCTGAGGAGATATGTTCCAAGACCCCCGGGGATGCCTGAAACTTTGGATAGTTCTGAACCCTATATAGACTGGTTTTTTCCCTAGACATATATAGTTGAGGTGTGAGAGCAAAACTAGCACCAACTTCTTTTTCCTTCTTCACAATTGCACGGGCAGAAGATTCATTCCTAGTGTAGATCTTAGCAACCTCAGCATATAATTTTTTCTTTCTTTATTAAGTTGAGAACTTTCACCTTTTCACTTATAAGAAGCACTTCGTAGCTTCTCTTGGCATATCCGAATCACCAGCATCACTTTTAGGGCCATTACTAAGTAAAATAAGGGTTACTTGAGCACAAGCACTGCAATATCTGATAACCAAGAGAGCTACTAAGTGACTAGCAGACAGAGCATGAATCCAGTAGACAGAGGGCTGATTCACATCTGGATGGGATGGAGCAGGACGGCGAGAGATTTCATCATGCTACGCAGAACGGTGTGCAATTTAAAACTTATGAATTGTTTAGTTCTAGAATTTTCTATTTAATATTTTCCTACTACTGTTGAGCACAAGTAACTGAAACCACAGAAAGTAAAACCACCAATAAGGGTGGGGCCTCCTGTATTTCACTCCAGTTTGTCTACACACCTCGTAGTCCTGATCTATTACCTCATACCCTGCAAAATCACACATTTATATTACCAACTGCCCCATAGGCCTTCAAGCCTGAAACACTTGGCTTTTTCTAGAACTTCTTTTTTTCCCTAAAATTATGTTTGTGTATAAAACGTAGCAAAAACGCCGGAATGTATGGTAAAGCCGTCACGAAGCTCTTCTCTCTGCCATAGATTTGGTTGGTTACATCCCTTTCCTGCACTGTTTCTTCAGCTTAAGTTTATGACGCCCTTCAGTTCTCAGGCACCAACAGCCCACGACGTAGCTATTCACACATTCCCCTCTTTTCCCCCTTCCTCACACCAGCCTGAACAGGAGTGTGAGGGTGTGGCTTAGTGTGCGTTGCAATTTATAGGTTTAAAGGCAAATGACAGAAGAATATTTTAAGAGTTCTTCTACAATCTTGGTCTCACTATCTTTTAAATTTTCTCTCCCATTAGTGACAACTTGAGCATTAATAAATAAGCTGAAGACCTAGAAGATCTTCAAAGATGTTTTAACAGGGCCCACCTTCCACCTAAAATTTATCCCACCTAAATGAGTATAATCGGAAAGTCAGAGCTCACAAGTCACAGGCTATTAATAAAACCATAGAAAAACTAAATCCTAAACTCTCTTTGATTTTCCTGATAAAAGGCATAGCCTGTAAGCATCTGTTGGAAGGTATATTTTTATTTATTCATTTCAGGCTATACCAACCAACCAACCAATGAATGACATTTATTAAGCCTTTCTGTTCAAAAGGTTGCACTCAAGTTATTTCGACATGGGGCTGCAAAGTCTAACAAATTTGCTTCATATAATTTATTAAGTTTTGATCTCTGGGGGATGTATCAGTAAAGTTCCATCTTTCAAGGGAATTTGTTAATCAATGTGTAACATTCAAGATATTTGACGGTTCAATATTTTGTGGATTTGAAGTTTACAAACGAAAATAACAGTGATGTATTCCACAGCCCCTAGAGCCTAGAATTTGGCAATGCTTGCCAAGGATGCTTTATGCATCAGTGATGGTGAGAATCCAGGCTATACAATAAGTAGTTCTCTCTGGAATGAGAGAGCTGGATGCTCAGTGTTTTGGTCAAAGAGACAGATGTCTACAAGTATGGTGGGATCAGTTAATTTCCCACTACTGCTCCTTGCAGAGACGTTGAGTGAAAGTGAGAACTGAGCAGCATTGATTTACAGCTTTACAATGGTTGGGTTGTCCCTTCTGAATTTAATGTGCCTCTTTCTTTTTGGAAATGCTCCAACTGGGATAAGGCATGTGCCAAGATTACCCTGAACTGGATTGGATTTTTGTAGTGCTTTTTACTCTTACTCTCTTTCTCTCAAATGAGTAATGAATTTCATTAGCTATTCTAAAATCACTACCGGCATGGGAAAAGGCACCCACCAGTACCTGTTATTATGCAGCAGAGTTGGTGTTGCACCACAGTGGCAATAGGCCTTATTCTTCCTATTTAGTATTAAGACATTTGTTTGATCTACTTCCCCAAATCCACAGCTCTCCTCCAATTCAACTTCACAGCAGAAGAATGGGCTCCTGTCACAAAAACAAATGCTTTCTTCTCCTCTACTTATTCCACAACTTCTCATGGAACGCCAACACAACATCTACGTCTTGGAGTTGGTGAACCTGCCATCTTGGTAATAGCCAGGGCTGCCAAGAGCCATCTAATTGGATTTGAAGTAAGAAGATTGTCCATGCCTTAGCTAAAGATTCTAATTTCAAGAACAGAGTGTTCCATTACGAGGATCTAAATTATTTTCATCATTATTATTCAAAATCAAAGGGTGAAGAAATTACACTATAGATATAAGCATTTGAAGCATGTAACACTGAAAAATTAAATGACTAAACCATTACCCTGGACCTCTCTCCAGAATATGGAAGTACAATCTAACCAAGAAATAACCTAGACTACCCAGCCTTGTTTTAGGGAAGTGCCAAGTTAAAAAGAGTGTGATTATAGGTTTTCTATGATAAGATGCAACAGAGAGTGTAATGTGCATTCTAGAACCAGAATTCCTGGGGTTCTAGTGATGGCATTGCCACTTATGGGCTGTGGAACTTTGGGCATGTTAATTAGAATCTCTGTGCCTTAGTCTCCCAATCTGTAAAATGGACATCTTAATAGAAGCTATATCATAAATTAAATGAGGAAATATTTGTTATTCTCTTAGCACCACACTCACAGTACTCATTACATAAGTGTTAAGTAAATAAAGGCTGTGAGTTTTAAATTTTGACTAGTCATGCATTTAAAGCACTTATAAATTTAATGTGTACAAAGAGTAAATAGTAGGCACTCGATGAATATTTATTAAGTAAATAAGTTTATATCCTTTCTTCCAGGAATTCCTTTTCCAGGACTTTATTTTAAAGAAATAACCACACATATAATCCCAGATTTATACAAATATGTTTTTGCAACATTATTTTTGTAACAAGATGGAGAAAACATATTCACCTTAGTCTAAGAGGGATAGACAGGCAGGTAGGCTGGTGGAGTCTATACCCCAAAAGTGAAGACATCAGAGCTGCTGCTCAAAAAAAGTGATTTATGTCTTTCAAAGAAGTGTGTAAAGTGGAAAAAGTCTTGGTGCTATAATGGGTTTTGGGAAGGACAACGAAAATAGGATAAGCGTTGGAATAATCAATGTATAATTGTGCAGAACATGCCATGATTCCTCCTTGTAACTCTTTAATTCTTCAGTAAAGGTAGTTAACACACAAAATTTGCATATGATTGGCTTTTTGGGGAAAACATGAGGAGGCTGAGGTCCATGATCAAGATGGTAAACCCGGCTACAAAGGCAAAGACAAAAGGCACTACCTCAGGAAGAAAGAACGTCAAGTTCTTCTTGACAATGATTCTAGATTCACACATATTATGACATTAGAGTTTGAAGCCAGAATACCTAGGTCTCTAACAGGTGGTAATGCCTAAAGGACAAGGCCAGCTAAAAATTATGAAACAAGAAATCATCAAGGATAAAGAATTATTAGGAAATTATGTACATCCATTCTAAGAAATAATACATGCCCATTAAAATTGAGTTTTTCAGAGGATTGCTGGGAAGATGGTGGCATAGGAGGACTCTGAACTCATCTCCTCCCACAGACACAACAAATTTACAACTACATGTGGAACAATTACCTCTGAGAGAGAACTGGAAACTGGATAGAAAAAACCTCCACAACAAGGAACAACACTGACTGAGGAAGAAGAGGCAGAAATACCTTTCTGTTGAGGAAAAACCCACATTCAAGCCATGGCACTTGATGACTCAGAGAACCTTAAGGTAGGAAGCTTCTCCTGGAGGAGTGGGGGATCTGAGAAGGAGAGCTTTGCCACAATAAGCAGCTTTTGAATTCAACACCACCAAGATGAGTGCCAGAATACCTGGCTTTGCTGGCTATTAAAGCCAACGGGGAAGATCCCCACAGAAGCTATCGAACATAAGAGAAAGAAAAGCCTGCTCTTAAAGGGCCCATGCAAAAATCCACCCATTCCAGAAACCAATACAAAACCACCAAAAAAGAAAGTTGCATAGTCCTTTGGGGAAAGAGACTTACTTGAAAAGTTCGGAGCATGTCTTGGAGAGGCAGGAGCTGGCTGGAACCACCTCTTCAGGGACTGAGATGCTGGTGGCAGCCATTATTGTGACCTAGTACAGGCGTGCTGACACAAACACTGACAGACACCATTAGATTTCTTTCCTTGGTTTGTTAGTGCAGGGGTTTGCCCTGCCCACTAGAGCACCGATTTAATCCAGCTCAGCCAGGGCAGGGAGCCCACCCTAGGGACTGGCCCTGCCCACCAACAGGCCTGAGCAGAACTTGTGGGCCCATGTAGGCGGGGCATGTGGGGCCCCTGCAGCAGGGTAAGTGGGTCTGCCTCCACGAAGCAGGGTGTGTGTGAGGGGTGGGCCTGTACTGGAGTGTGTGAGGAGTGAGTGGGTCCTCCTCAGTGGGACAGTGCATGCCCATGGGACAGGACTGCACTGACGGAGTGTGTGAGCCTGCGAGTGGTGAGGTTTGTCACCTGCAGCAGACTTGTGTCGCTGGCCTTCTCAAACAGCCACATAGGGGAACTGCCCCACATTTAATGCCTGAAATGATTGTGTGCTGCCAGGCTGGGGGCTTGCCCTACCCAGCTGTGCTACTGAGAGAGCTGACAATAGCCTCACAGGCCAGAGGACTACAGCAACTTCGAGCCCCTGAGCCTAGCAACCACCTACACTAGGGGCCTGACTCACTTAACAGCAAAACAGCAGCAGGTATGTGCTATTTGACCTTGCAGCCAGCTATCCTGGGCCCTCCCCTCTCATCCAATAATGTGACTAAAGTTACCATAGCAGCTGCACAAAGCTGAGCCTTACAACTAGCCAGCCATGGGGCCAACCTAGGCTACCAGTGCACCTGCAGCAAGAGAAACCTTGCCACAACAGAAGAGCATATGTAGCCCACACAGGGGTCACTCCTGGAACATTTGGAGCTGGTGACAAGCGGGAAGCACACTGCTGGGCCTCAAAAGGCATCTCTTACTTGATGCCACATCTCCAAGATCAGGAGATGTAGCTTATCTACCAAATACATAGATATAAGCAAAGAGAAATAGGCAAAAGGAGGAGACAAAGGAAAATGTTCCAAAAAAGGGAACAGGATAAATCCTCAGAAAAAGAACGAAACAAAACAGAGGTAAACAATCCACTTGTTAAAGAGTACAAACCAATACCCATAAGGATGCTCACTGATCTTGGCAGAGTAGATGAATACACTGAGAACTTCAACAAAGAATTGAAAAATATAAAAGTGAACCAATCAGAAGTGAAGAATACAATAACAGAAATGAAACATTCACTAGAGGGAATCAACAACAAAGTGGATGACACAAAAGAATGGATCAGTGAGCTTGACAGAAGAGTAGAGGAAATCATCCAAGCTGAACAGAAAAAAGAATTAAGAACAAATACAGTCTAAGGGACCTCTGGGACAACATCAAGTATACTAACATCTTTATTATAGGTGTCCCAGAAGGAGAAGAGAGAGACAAAGAGGCAGAGAATTTATTTGAAGAAATAATAACTGAAAACTTTCCTAACCTAAGGAAGGAAACAGGTGCAGGAAGCACATAGAGCACCAACGAAGATGAACCCAAAGAGGCCCACACCAAAGACACCTTATAATTTAAATGTCAAGAATTAAAGACAGGGGCCAGCCCAGTGGAATAATGGTTAAGTTTACATGCTTCGCTTTGGCAGCCTGGGGTTCACTGGTTTGAATCCCAGGTGCAGACCTATGCCCCTCTTGTCAAGTCGTGCTGTGGCGGCATCCCACATAGAAGAGCTAGAGGGACTTACAACTAGGACATACAGCTATGTACTGAGGCTTTGGGGTGAGAGGAAGAGGAAGATTGACAAGAGATGTTAGCTCAGGGCCAGTCCTCCTGACCAAAAAAGACTGCAAAAAAAAAAAAAATTAAGGGCAAAGAGGGAATCCTAAAAGCTGCAAGAGAAAGGCAACAAGTTACATACAAAGGAAACCCCATGAGGCTATCAGCTGACTTCTCAGAAGAAACATTACAGGCCAGAAAGGAGTGGCATGATATATTCAAAGTCATGATATATTCAAAGGCCATTCAAATGGCAATAAAAAGAA